>NC_086236.1:65111479-65411479 GCF_036321145.2 Pelmatolapia mariae
ATAAGCAACTCGGGAACGCCGTAATCAGGACCGTGGGAGGCTGCAACAGAAAGAGGAAGAGAGTTACTGGGGAGCGGGGGAATAACAGCATACGCGGGGTAGAGTTATTAATCTTACGATCAGGGCTGGGCCGTGGGAACCGGAGGGAGGGGTGAGGGTCCGCGGGAGAGCTGCAGGGAAACAGAGGAGATGATGACCGGTGGTGATCCGAACTCCAGGCGGGCAGGAGGACAGGCAGGAGGAGGCTCAAAACACGCCGGACGGTTACCGCTGAAAGGTGACTAACGGACTGGCGTGGAGCAGCTGGCTGAGCGGGGTTAAATAGTCCACCTGATGATCGCCTGGAATGGGATGCAGGTGTAGAGTCGACAGCCACACCCGTGGGCGTGGGCATCCCATCAGCTCCTCGGACACCGGGCCGCGGACCATGACAATAGCTGTGTTGACGAGGACTTGAATTGCTGCACAAATAAAGTGGCCAGTGAGTGTAAATAAAAATTAATCAGAGAAAATATACACCACTGGGACAAAGTGATAAGCTTAGAAGTTACTTTATCATTTCAATTCAAGATGATAAATATGCAAGTTATACAAACATCCATTCCCAGAAGTTGTCGAGCTTGTACTAAGTGGGAACCTCAGGGAACCAGACTGCTGTACTTATGTATGCATGGTTTGCTTTTCTCTGTGAAAAAGAGTTTATGCTAGCAGACATGATTGCACGGTAATGTGAAGTAAAACCAATGCACTGATTAATGGTGGCCTTTTAATTCCAATCACTGAAATCTGCCCAATTTATCACTTTAGTTTGGCAGTAGGTCAAACAACATGTAGCAGACAGAGCCAAATAGGCGTACTTATTCATAATTTTAACCACTAAGGCTCTCCTTTTGTATTCTGCTTGTATTTTTTACATTTTAATTAATATCTTGTTAAGTTTCACATTGCAGAAGTTGACTGTTTTATGAGAAAGTGGTTGAGACATCAGTGGTATTCACAAACACTGAAATAAATAATATAACATAATGAATAAAAAATAATCTTTTCAGAAGTTTATAAAAACATTTAATTGTGCAAATAAATCTTTTATTGAATGTTAATTTTATGTTGCTTTTCTTAGATAGGCATGTTTTTGGACATAAATGTTCTTCATAGGGATTTTTCCACAAAGATATTCATTAAAAATAAACAGTTCTTATAATTACATCTTCTTATCATCACTAATGGAAAAATCCGGAATGAATACATATGTATGCCTTGCCTAGACATCTTCATGAAAACACATTTTTGAGTGAATAGGCATGTTAGAGTTAATGAAAGGCGATTATCTGGGTTTATAGAAGAATCTGTCATTGTCACATGGAGTTTTCATGTTTTCATCAATGTTTTTATCAGTCACACATTAATTATGATTTTAGGCTTTGAGGCATATTTTTTTCACCACCCTGTTGCAGTAGGTGCAACATTTTAAATTTTGGTATTATTTTTCCCAGCTATCAATGTGATGTGCTTCGTCTCTTAAAACGACATAGCTGAACATAGCTGATTCTTTACACTCGAATGCATCTTTAGCCCAAGGTCTCACTTTGTGTTTGGATTGAAAAACAAGAATTACTTTGTTTAAAAACAGGAGATAATTCTGTGAATAAAGCTTCTGGGAAATGTTTATGTTGTGATTAGATTGTTAGTCATGAAATATTCCTCGCAAGTTAAATCTTTTTCTTGATAATTTGTGTTAAAAGTATTCGAGGTTCAATGTAACTTTTGTAGTTCAGTTCAAGAAAAATAAAATAAAATAAACAATCAGTTGCTTGGGGCAAAATATGCCCCAGCATTGTTTGAAGACTTCATCTTCTCATTCTTATTACTGCAGCGCTTCAGCAGCTTTACAGAAGCACTGCAGTCTGTCACTGGCAAATAGCTTTTTCCTAGTTTTGCACTCTGTCTTGGGGCATCTTGCTCTTTGATGTTTTTAAACTAATTTGTGAAAGAGACTGAGGTGAGATGAGCTGGGTTTATTACAGTTGCTCAAATATGACTGCAGGAAAGTTGTTTAGTTTTGAAAAACAAATGTTTTAATTAAATATTCTTGCTTTAAGTGTTTGGTGTTGAGAGAGTGAGCTCAAAAACAAGTAAAGATGTCAACGAAATTGGCTAAGAATCTGTACTGCAAACAGGTGATTCTCTAGTGAGCAAGTGAAGATTGCAACTAAAGAGTTTTTCCATGATCTGTCAATCATCTTATTACAATTTATGTTGCAGCTGCATCTACAAATTGTCTTGAATTAAAAAAGCATTTTGTTTTTCTGCATTTTTTACAGCATTTACTATATATACAAATACAGAGGTTACAGTGGGTCAGATCAATCCAGAACAGCAATCTGACAATTTCAGTTAATGAGCAATAAAATCTGATAGGCAGGCTAATACATACTGTGGAATGAATGAATTTTTCATGTGCTTCCAGTGACTGCATGGAGATAGTTACTCAGTAATAAGAAAATAATGACATCCCATGGCCTGCTTACACCTTGAGCACATCATGCAGATATAAACTTGTGGTTGTGGTACTTCAGCATATAGGCAGAAGAGGTGGAAGCATAAATGGAATAATCTTTTTAAAGTGGCAGGCAAATTCAGAGTGGGAAAAACATGTTATTGTGAAACCCTGAGTGATACAGAAAATTGTAAGAAAGAGAGGACAGGGGAGTGAGATGAAACTATTTTCAAAGGAAAGGACTGCAATTTTATAAACTAGATTTTAAAATCTTATGTTATGTGCTAATTCATTTTGGAGTTTTTAAATCAGATTTTGGATCTATGCATGATCTGTTGCTGAATCAAGTTTCTTTTTGAATGTTTTGAAAAACTAACTGAATCATAGTATAAAACCCACCTTTTATACTAGTTTCATATTGTCAAGGGGGTTGGAAATTTGCCATTTAGATCTCTGATTGTATCTTGTGAAATCAATCACATGAGAATGTCTTTAGATGCTGTTGCCAGTGGTTTGTCTATTGATTTATTCAGTTGAACTTGTCTAGGATATGGGTTGATTAACAATGCAGACTAGAGGTCAAAGTCAGTCAGTTACTGTAATGTGATGCACATGATGGAGCGGGTGGTGCTAAGGTGGTAAAAGTCTCACTGAATTCATTCATGACCTCTGGACTAACAAGAAAATTCAAACTGTGATGCTGCCAGTCAGTAGTCCGTTTCAACTTCCTGTTGCCGATAAATATTTCATGCAGCTTTTTGCATGCTGTCGTACAGCCTCTGTGTTTGAGTGTAACAGAAGAGAGCCAAAGACTTATTAGTGAGGGGAAGAGAAGTTCTCATATATCTATATCATGTCTCCTCTCTGCAAAAACACATCAGTACCAGGTTACTAATCACAGGTTTCAAAGAAAAGGCTGGTTTAGATGAGATGTGTCGTTACTAATGTTTTCATTAATTAAGCTTATTGCTTTCCTTCTTTTGTCTAAAGCTAAATATTTGTCTGTTTTAGTAAATGACAAAGCTAAGGTTGTTCTCTACAACAGACACCCTCTGGAATTGGTTTTGAGATTTTTTTTTCTGCAACAAACGGCAACAAAAACAACAGAAAAAGTTCTCTTTCTGTTTCAAATGGGTTTAAAATTCATTTATGCTCATTTGCTGTGTCTAATAGCCTGCTGTTTCATGAGTCGTGGCTATGTTTTGAGATCGCAGATGTCATTTTATGGTAAGGATTAGGGTGCGGTCATGATTAAGATCGTCATCAGTCGACACTACTGGGTTGGAAACCACATGCGACAAACAATAAATTCTTTTGATGACACACAAATGAGTGTTACATGCCATTTCAGGATACTGGGGTGCTGAGTCTAATGATTCCCCTAAAAACAAAGATTCCTAAAGAACATGCTTGTCATTTGCATCTTTTTACAGAACATAGCCTGCCATCAGCTTCAGTGTTACATTAGAATAAAGTCTTCACATAAAACCTAATTGATAGGGTTTTTTTCTCATAACAGAAAGATTGCAACATTATGATGCAAAACTTGTGCGGCAAAAATCAATTTCTCAGCACTTCATCTGTATGCTGACAACAATCCACATTTCTTCCCCCCAAAAATATGGAGCATTACTTTATTTCTGAGCAACTTCTTATGAATTATTCTGTACAGCCCACAAACTGGGTTTGAGCGACAGCTTGCACAAACACCCTACTCCTGATGGCCCTTTGGTCAAAAGAATTGCACCGTCCTTAGTTCACCCTTCAAATTGAATTACATCAACTAGCTGTGGATTACAGTACCACTGTGCATCAATATCGCCAAGGGAGAGCATGGCTTATAGAGAGCAGTCAGTGAATAATGCATCCTAAAAATACAAACAAAAACGAGGCAATTAATAAACTAATGTTTTCACACAGCTCACCCAACACACTGATGCATGCATTGCACATGTGGATTAGTGTTTCTCTCACTGACCTATCATCAATAATTCTTTTTATGCTATGGACAGGTTATGTAGGTAAAACCTTTGTGTATTGAACACTGATAATACATACATAATTGATCAAATATGACTGACTGTGTTAAATCTTTCATGGGTGGAAGGCATGTCAGAACAAACAGAATACTGACTCAGTGATGAGCATCCATACGGCTTATAAATGCTATAAGCTGTCACAGTGCAATTATAGTTTATATATGAAGTGTGTGTGTCTTGCCATTAATTCAGAAGCATGCTGGTCAGTGAGTATCAGGATGTTCAGTTAGTATTACATTACACATGTAAGTGGCAAGTGGTTCTTCTATAGCACTCTCCTCTACTAAATGGGCTTTAAACAAAATACCTCATTCACACAAGCACTTTTTTCCTACACTTAAGTGCTTTCTAGCAAATACTCTGATGGATGGTTTGGAGAGCAACTTGTGGTTCAGTATCTTGCACAAGCATACTGCATGAACACTGGAGCAGGCAGGAATTGAACAATCGATCTTCCGATTAGTAGATGGCTTGCTTTAACTCGTGCGTGTCTAATTTCCCCTATGCGTTTACATGAAAGGTGTCATGTTGGCAGCAACGAACCAATCTAAAAGCTGAATTCATGGATCATATTACTCTTTTCCACAGAAAACACAGAGACATTATCCTGTGTTCTCATAGTTGCAGTTTCAGTGGTGCAAAAGAGTTCAAGCAGCAGATTAGAATGAAGTACACTAACATTTTATACAGTTTCTACAGCATTAAACTAATTTGAACGTATTCCTCTGACAGTGCAATGCACAGTTTGTGTTTGATGTGGTTTTAGGAAGCTACACATATAAAAGGTACACCCCCAGCACAGAATCTATATCACAGATGACACCTGGGTCAAAATCAAGACACAAGAAGTGGAATCCTTCACTGCGCACATTAACGCTGTGGATAAAAACATCAAGTTCACCAGGGAAGACACAAAGGACAACTGTTTGCCTTTCCTGGACTGCGCCGTGCACATTGAAGAGAATGGCAACCTCAACATCGAAGTTTACCGGAAGCCCACACACACGGACCAGTACCTCCTCTTTGACTCCCATCACCCTCTGGAACACAAACTTGGAGTAATCAGGACCCTACACCACCGGGCAGAACATGTTCCCTCTAAGCCTGAGGGAAAAAAGAAGGAACACACACACGTAAAGGAAGCACTCAAAACATGTGGTTATCCTAACTGGGCGTTCATAAAGTCAGCAAAGAGGCACAGAAAAGAAGATCAGACACCAGCGAGGGAGGATAAGAAAGACAGACGCAACAACGTTGTTATCCCCTATGTAGCCGGTGTATCAGAGAAACTCAGGAGAGTTTTCTCCAAGCACGACATCCCAGTGTACTTCAGACCCAGCAACACACTCAGACAGAAACTGGTTCACCCGAAAGACAAAACTCCAAAACACAGACTTAACAACGTGGTGTATGCTGTACAGTGCAGCGAGGAATGCCCAGACCTCTACATTGGAGAGACCAAACAGCCACTTCACAAGCGCATGGCACAACATAGAAGAGCCACCTCCACAGGACAAGACTCAGCAGTCCATCTGCATCTTAAGGATAAAGGTCACTCTTTCGAGGATGCCAATGTTCACATTTTGGACAGAGAGGACAGATGGTTTGAAAGAGGAGTGAAAGAGGCCATCTATGTCCACTGTGAGCGACCATCTTTGAACAGAGGCGGTGGTTTACGACACCAACTGTCTGCCATCTATAATCCAGTTTTGAGTTCCCTCCCCAGACGCCTTAATGCCCACTCACATCCTGGGCCATCTGACCTCAGGAATTTACATGACAGGGTGGGGCCAGGTTTCACAATGAGCTCACCCGAAACCCTGGCTGATTAGGTCCCACACCCGCTTTCACACCTTGGCTCATGTGATTAGAGGATCACCAGGGGGTCCTTTGTCCCTCTTTGGGGGGATACTCCCACTGGGTTTAAATCTGGGACTCTCGGCCATTTGACCTTAGAACTGAAGAAGCTTCTCGGATGAGAAGTGAAACGTCTTCAAGCAACTTAAAGAAGTCCAGACGCTTTTCTTTGCAAACTCCTTTGACTACGATGACCTGGATGACTGAGAACCTTCACAGACAATCTATATCACACTTAAAACATGCTGTAAATAAAAGAATTAGTGAAAACGTGGGGTGGGGCTTCCATCTGATTTTTAACCCCAAACTTGGACCATAACCTGCTCTTGACTGTTTTAGTTTTGGCTCTGGCAGCTGCAGACTTCCTGTTGTTTAAGAGTTTGAGAGTAAAGATAGAATATAAAAACAGAATTGAAACATAGGCTTGGTAAAAATTTGATCACATCAGCAATTACAGTGTAGGGTTTGTGTTTTAGGATCATATATTAATACTTACAGAACAATACATTTTTTGCTGCCAAGAGAAAGAAAATCAAGGAGTAAAGTTGGGTCTCATAGTTAATATTTATTACTGACAGCCATCAGAGAAACACAAAGAGATGCTGCTTTGTAGTTTGGGCCTCAGCTTTCTTAATTCATACACAGACATAAACCCAGAATGATTTGCAGTATTTTTAAAACTGTCTTTGCATAATTTTTAACCCTGTAAGACCCAACCTATCAAAAACAGCCACAAAATTCTAATTCTTTGAAATTGAGATTTTTATTAACCCTTATAACAAAATCCACAATTTCTTCTTGCTGTATCATGTTGTGTATGATATATTTTTATTACATATTTATTATATATTTTTTGTATCGCATTTGATACATTGAGCATTTTTGGCAACTTTTTGTTAAAAACAATGTTCATTTTAGACAAAAAAGGATAATTTTGTCCATAACATTTTGAAATTATGGCAAGTGTTGATCATGTTGATGAGATAGAGGTCTCAGAAACTCATATATCATATATGATACAAAGGGCATTATAGGGTTAAGTGGAAGTTGATTGTCAGTGATATAAATAATATGATTAGCTAAATAATTTTTCCTTTTTACAAGAAAACATTGCGTGGCACATAACTCTGTCCATCACTGTCACCATAACCACCTGCAGACAGCAGCGGGAAGAAATCCAGGCAACTAATGGGAGCGTCAAAACTAACTAACTAAAAACTAACATAAAAAACTGAGTGTGCAGTATTGTTACTTCCAATGCTTTTCCCTTACTCTGTTCCCTTTGTGTGGTTACAAAGCTGTCTGTCTGAGGTGAGACCAAAGACAAAGTTCCAATAATAAGCGTTCCTTCGTTCTCCTTTCCTGTCAGAAAAAGTAGCCACTCGTCTTTGGATCTATTTTAAAAGACTGAATCAAATGCACAGTGGGCCATGAAGGGCCCCACAGTAATTATGTTTCTCCTGCTTTTTTGTGTCATTAATTTTCAGCCTGACCATGTTCACTGGAGCAAGATGACTTTACCCAACAAGTCAGACGACACCTCCTCTCCCTCCTTCCCTCTCTCCTCCCTTGAACATAATTTCTCTGTCTATGTCACCAATGACCCCTCGTACTCCCCCATATCCTTCCCCACATCCTCTTCCTCTTTTCTGACTTCCACCAACTGCACCAGCTCTGCTTCACCCTCCTCTCCACCATACAACTTCTATGCGGTGCTGTTAGTCCTCCTGATCTTCTGCGTGGTGTTTGGTAATGTGCTGGTGTGCGTGGCGGTGTCTCGAGAACGTGCCCTGCAGACCACCACCAACTACCTCATTGTCTCACTGGCTGTTTCTGACCTGCTGCTGGCCACGCTGGTCATGCCTTGGGGCGTATACCTGGAGGTTTGTGTGCACTTCTGTTTGTTTTCCCTTCTTTTCCTGCTTTATTTTTTGTGGTTCTGAAGAAAGACAAAAAAAGAGAGAATCAAATCCTTGGATGCAATGGAAATCAAGAGGATAAGAGTGTTCAGCAGTTTTCAGCCTTTTTTCAGACAAACGTATAACAAATGAGATCAGTAATATATTAGAAAATCAGCAGAAAAGTGAGTTTTCTGCTGAAGAATATGAGCCGACTGATAACCAGCCTTCCAGAATTTCCCATATGCCCTTTTGGCTCGCTTCTCATAGTAATTTCAGTAGCTTTGGTTTGTGGACTGCTGGTTGAAAATGAACAATACAAATACATTTTTGTTAGTATGAAGTTAACAGAACAAAATTATGGATAAAATTGGTATGGTAATCAAGAAAATAATATGACTTATTAATAATGTGAATATTCTTTTGGAATAACCTGTCAGGTCTTCTCACATTTTGGTTTGCCCTTTGTGTTTTATTAACAAAAGATTTAAAAAAAAAAAAAAGCTTCCCTTGTGTGTCTTTGCTTATTATGCTTCCTTTGTTTTATTCTCTTTTTTTCTTTCTTTCTGTTTGTTATTCTGCTTGATTTTTTTTTTTTTTTTTTTTTACTTCTGAAATTTGTCTTAGTTGTCATCAGTTCTCCAGGCACTTTCTGTCCTACCATCTCCCTTTGTTTGTCCTGAGTTTAATTAAAGTTATCTTTTTTGTTTGTGTAGGTGCTGCCTCTGTGTTCTGTAGTTGGGTCCTCTTTTTGAACTTCAAACAACAAAAAAACACCCACTCACATTTACAAGACCAGTCAACGTAATGTTACATGGTTCCTTATTTTTATTTTATTATAACCTACTCAAAGAAAGATTGAATCAATAAGTGTTTTGGCATTTTTGGCTATTAAATAACACTTTTGTCACATATCAGATTGGCTATTGATTATATCACTGATTAATTATTTAGTAATTATAAATACTGTTTTACTCTGTTTTAGTCAAGAATCATTATTGTTTTTTTTAGATCCAAGGGACTTACTTGAATTTTTTTTAAATCCCTTGGTGCACAGCAATCACTGTTAGAGTGCAAAATACTTATTTCTGCATTATTTACTAGGTAAACACAAATCCTTTGTCTTTTTCTTTTTGACAGTCTTTTTAGTTAAATTTCAAAAGGAAGTAATGATCTTTATTAAACTATTAAAAAACAAATTAAATATTGAATTATCCAATAAGAAGCAAAAGTTTGAACCAGCCTGGTTAATGTTGATGTGCTGCACATGAATAAAAATGTACAAAACGTGATACCAGGTTAAAAAATGAAAGTGAATTATGAGTGAGTAAAACTTATTTGCTTTGTTGAAGGTGGTAGGAGAGTGGCGATTCAGCCTCATCCACTGTGACATCCTGCTCACATTGGACGTCATGATGTGCACAGCCAGTATCCTCAACCTCTGTGCCATCAGCATCGACAGGTGGACGCTTGCCTAAAAATTACTCTCACATTATCACCTTTACTGCTTGTTTGTTCTCATTTCTCTTTGTGCCTCCTCTTATTTGTTGAGCTCACTTCTATTCTAACAATTTATCTTCCTCTTGAGAATTCCCTTTCAGCAGGAGAACAAGTTATTCTGCTATAAACTATTTGAAATTATATAAGTCATTTTTAACCAAATAACATGACAGTAAATCAGTATGGTATTTCTTCCACCTAATCTTGACCTTTATAATTTTTTTTGGCTGGGCTACGCAAATAAACGCTAACCAAAGAGCATGCATTTACATACATTACCTATACAAACCCCACTAAAAACTTAACTAAAAGAATTGCCATCATCCAGCTCTCACTGAGTAGCCAAATAAAAACTTCTTTCTGCTGCAGTCATCTATCTGTCCACCTTGTAATGACAGGTTTTCACAGTTGCGACACTCATTAGTGTTTGCTTTAGTGGAACCATATAAAAAACCTGATTAAGTGTTCCACCTGATGCCCTCTTAATGGTCCGGCGAGAGGTGGCCAGACACCCAGCGGGCAGACAGTCTGCAATTGGGTCCTAATTCCTCTGGCAAAGTAACACATTTAGACTGCACCACTTTGGTCTTGTGTAATTTGTTATAGCATCTAAGGATAGTCTCTAAATTGTTTTTGTTGAATCCACAGAGAGTAGTTTATATATAATGCAGTAGCAAAGCTGTAAGGGCTTAAAGCCCCCAAAGTGACCCATTACAAGGACACAGAGGTGAGGTTAAGTGCTTTGATTTAATTAACTCTAGCACTTTTTATGCAAAGTCATCCAGTGTATTCTGCAAAATAATAAATAGGACAAATCTAAATAATGATTGTGCAGTCATTGGAGTCATTATTTTGTATTTTACTTTAGGCTTCATGTTCCGAAATTGAACTTTGCTATTTGGGCTGTTTGGGACCTGATGAATGTAAAAACAAAGAATTGCCCGATTTTTATGTTTTACCTGATTTTTGTTTCTGACAAAAATGAAATCCACATATGAGGACATTTGTTTTAAATTTTGATTGAACAGTGGCAGTATAATGTCCTTGTAAATGGATATCAGGCCCTTGTGGAGCAACATTTAATATTTTGGTCTACACAACCCAAAATGTGATGTCCACATATGTGGACGCCAGGTCCTAGGAGGTTAATTAGGTGCAGAAATGCATTTGTTTCCTCTGCATTGACGTGCATGTCAAGACACAAGGACCAAAAGTGAATGTGTAGGAGGCGCGCTAATGTGTCTGTGTGTATGTATTGTTGCAGATATACAGCGGTGGCAATGCCGTTGCTCTACAACACCAGATACAGCTCCAGGAGGAGGGTGGCGGTGATGATTTCGGTTGTGTGGTTCCTTTCTTTTGCCATCTCCTGCCCTTTACTGTTTGGGCTGAACAACACTGGTAACAGTGCCATCTGATACTTTTTGACTTTTTCAGTGCTCAGCTGTAAATTGTTTTCTTTAAAATTATAGAACTGTTTCTTTTTTTAATACAAAAACAGTCTTTCCAAACCGTCTTTAAATTTGATTATTCGTCTTTTTTTTTTTTTTAAATGCTGTGCATGCAGTGACATTTCAATATGTTGGCATCATCAGTGGTTAAAATTGCCTCACAGTAGTAGCAGAAGGGAAGGTGCCCAGCAGCTAACCTTATTGGAGACAGCTATGAGGTAGAGAAGCATAGTCCAGCTCCACCTCTAGGTACAGGCAGACCCCCACCTCCTTCTTATCTATAAACACTGGGAATTGGTGCTGTCTAGTCCATTTGACTCTGCAGTGAGCACGAGTTGGTGATGAGGGACTTCAGCTTTCAAAGCACTCGCACTGAACTCAAAGGCGGCCACTTGAGAATAAGTGGGGAAACATAAAGTAATGCGAGGGTGAGCAAGAGGCATCCGGCAGCCTCAGTTGTGGGTCCAAATGCAGCAAGATACCAAATGATGTCAAACTGTGAAAAATATTCTCTCTCCACAGAAATGTGTTGCTCGTAGATTACAGCACGGCATTTGGAAGGTGCTCTGTGCATTGCTTTTCATTCGGTTTTCATTCAGCACCAGCGTTTGTGTGTAAAGGATCACTTTGCGTCATTGGTAGCTTGCAAATGTGGGTTTGATGAAACTCCAATGAAAACAGCATTTCACTTCAAGAGTTAACATTTTCAACATGGTGTTCTTAAAGCGCTCCAAAAAGTTTCAAGATCAAGAAGAAATGAATGAGTTTAATGGTAAATTCGACAGATGTTTATTATAGCTGACAAGGAATGGAAACCGATGACCAAAGTTAACAGCACCTTTAATACAGAATAATTGAATATGTTGTACTTTACTATGATTAGCATAGAGTAGATTTGCCCACCGCCAACCTCAACTGTGCATCAGTGCAACAGAACTGATTCACGATTCCCTGTTGGACTGTTCATTGGTTTTTGGGTAGCAGAGCCACAGATTCCTATTTAGGATTACTTGAGTGCCATCTTCCTTCTCTTTATAATATCTCTGATAATAGTTAAATCCTGCACCAGTTTAAATCCTAGGTTAACGTCTCTTGCCTTTTGCCTTGGTACTTCACACATAGACAGATAAATCTTGCAATTATCCCTAATGGTTTCTGTACTATATCCATTCTTTGCCCTTTTTCTTTTTTTCTGCTGCACATTAGCTAATCGTGAAGGCACCACGTGCAGCTTTGCAGACCCGGCATTTGTGGTGTACTCATCTGTGGCCTCCTTCTACGTTCCCTTCATTGTAACATTGCTGGTGTATGCGCAGATCTGCCTGGTGCTGCGCAAACGTGGCAGACGCACTGCCCCGCCACGCAGACACGGTTTGCTTGCGCAAGGTGCGGCTGAAGCAGAAGGTCACCGACACAGGAAGGTAGATTTCATACCAAACTAATGTTTATCAAGCTTGAGTCAAGTTTGAGTTGTCTTCCAGCCATTTTGCAATTGTAATGAGATAGAAAGTTTAGATGAAGTCAACAACAGTCTTCATCATATTTGAAAAACACTTTTGTAACTTCAGTTACACACACTTCATCTCATTCACAGTGTAATTTCCATAAGATGACACTAGATTCTTGTCCTACCAGCAAATATATTTTACTGTGAGCTATCAGTTTCCAGTTCTTTTATGCATTATCTTTTCTTTTCAATATACATGGCATTCTTCCATTTCAGAATAAGTGTACACAACCAGAAGATGTGAAGCTGTGCACCCTGATCCTGAGACCTGCCTCTGCAACCCCACAGCGCAAGAAAGTGGTGAGGGTCATAACTTAAGCCAGCGCTCAGTCCAAACAGATTCTCTTTTTATTGTCATTTTTATATAATTCTCACACAGAGCCTGGTTAAAGAGGCGGTGGTTCACCCTCTTGAAGTGGAGCCAGGTCATTTCCTGCCGCAGAATGAGCAAGGTCTGGCTCCTCCCCCTCCTCCTCAGGCCTCTTCGAAATCTGGACGACCCCGGATCTCCTTGTCCATCTCGGTTGGACCTGCTCCTGTTCTCCCCTCAACTGTGACACGATCGGCTCTGACACCTCGTCCTCCCACCCTTGAGGATGGCATGAGGGGCCGTGAGGGATGGAGGGAGCGCAGCGCAGGCAAAGAGAAATGGGGCATCACCAAGGAAAGGGTGAGAGGGAGGCTGTCACAGCAGAAGGAGAGAAAGGCGACTCAGATGCTTGCTATTGTGCTCGGTAAGCAGTGGGGAATGCAGACTTATTAATGAGGTGTTCTTTGCACCATGTGTGCATGCTCAATCTTCACTTGTGCCCTGGTGCATTCACAAAGTCTTTCTACCTGAAATCCAGACACCTCCTAAGTCTCTACGACATTGTTTTTCAAGATATCATTCTATATTTAGTGAAGGCACATAACACATCTAAGCTCACAGAACAAAGTTAATTTAATTTAATTAAGGCTTATTTATGTAGCGCCAATGTGTACTATAAGGTATTCAGTACTGCATCAATCAAGCGACGGAGGTTAATGAGAAGAGGAAAAAGTAAAACACAGAGAAACAGGACAAAACAAACTATGAGAGAGATTAGACAAAAATATGATGACATTGATTAATGATATTTCTCTGTTCTTTGTCTCCATGCTTTGTCCTGTTGTATGTTTGTTGTCTTTTTTGTTATATGTGTGTGTGCTGGTATATAAACTTGTGGAGAGTGAAAAGAGGTGAGAGTGGAAAAGGTGCTCATGCATCACATTAAGTCCCGCAGCAGTCTAAACCTATAGCAGCATAACTAAAGGAACGTTCATGGACATCTAATCCAGCTTTAACTATAAACTTTATGAAAAAGGAAAGTTTCTTGTCTTATCTTTAAAAGCAGAGGTGTCTGTCTCCTGAGATGGCTCCACGGGAGCGGGTCCTCTTAGCTGAAGGCTACTGAGATTGTAGCTTGTCCCATGTATCATCACATTTGCTCAGATGCCTTCATCTTATTTAGGTATTTTCACAAGTTTGCTGAGATTGCATACAGAGAGCAATAAAAGACTAAATAAAAATTAAACCAAAAATATGGGTTAAAACCAGCGATCGTGAAATGTTTTTTAATACATAAAAGGTGACTGTAGATGTTTACTGTACAATAATTCCCTTGAGCCAGTTCTGTATTGTAAAAGGAAATGCAATCACCTTTGGCAGAATGAAGAAAAATCTAGATGAAATGTGTCCCGAGGGCTCTATTCTGAATAATTGAAAATAATTTGATTTTTCCAGATGAAAGATTTTAAATGTAAATTTGGAGCAAGTTTTCCTTATTTCAGTTGGAGAAAGAGTGATGAATGTTAACATTCACAGCAGCAGTTTTTACGGCCTTCATTATTTATGACTTCTGACTTGATTGTATTTTTCTCACCAAGCTCATTTGTTGTGTGATTTATGAGACTTGGCGGTTCTGACTCTGAAACTGGGATAGATGAAATCCTCTGTCTGCGTATTTACTGACTCGGTGGTTTTATGAGAGTGTGCAAACTACAAATGTACAAGTAGACAAGATATTTAATAAATTACATCCTTGCATGATTTCTGTGACACACAAAGACATAATCCCTGTCTTGTCTTTCCTTCAAAGGTGTGTTCATTATCTGCTGGCTGCCTTTCTTTCTGACCCATGTACTAAAGGCCCACTGCAGAAGCTGCTGCATCTCACCCTCTCTGTACAGCGCCGTTACCTGGCTGGGATACCTCAACAGTGCCGTCAACCCTGTCATATACACCACTTTCAACATTGAATTTCGCAAAGCCTTCATCAAGATCCTGCACTGCTAGTCCAAAAGGATGAGAGGTGTCAGTTGTCCAAAAATAAATTTAAAAAAAGCCTGACATCGATTTGAGGTCTGAGGTGAGAAAGAGCTGAGTAAAAAGCAAAGATAAAGAAGTGTGTGGCAGGTTTGATGTGCAGAGATGGGAAGTGAGACAAAAGAGTGGACAGCTGATAAGTTGAAGTGGGACAAACATTTCAGAAAGTGAATGACAAGAGAAATGTAACAAATAGCTTACAGAAGACTGAAGAAAGAAACTAGGAGGCAATCACAAAAAAGCGTGTGACAAGTAGAAGACAGGTGCACGAAACACAAACAAGCCGGAGATATTCAAAGAAAAGAAGACGTGTGCTGTGTTGTACTGATAATACGCTTGTCAAGAGAATTACTGAGTACTGGGAATCTCAGAGCAGCGGCTTGACTCAAAAACTTAGCGTAAGTTGGACTCCAAGAAACGTGACTGTTTTTCCAATTTACTGGAAGACTTAACTTGTACTTGTATTTTCTTGTATCGTTGACGAAAAGCACCTTATCAGTTTACATATGCTTCTCTTTCCCAGAGGACTGGAATAAGTCAGGGGAAAGGGGGAAAAACAGCTTGAGTACAGCTTAAAACTCTGACATCCAATGATCAATAATATTTCATACCTCTTTTAAAAAATCCCCATTGCATTGTGTAACAATTATTGATTTGGTGACTGAGCAGTAACAGTCAAGACAGCTTTCATGCATTTTAATATGTACAGTTCTTGCTCTAAATAAGTTGCTTATAAATGTAAAGGTGAGTGTTGTAAATAGTTGCTTTAAAGTTTTGTGGGATGTACAAATAATCAAATAAAAATCATTTTCATCCATTACTTGTGTTGTTTTAAAATCACTACCATCTTATGCAATGGAAAAATATACTTTTTTTTGTCAAATTACAGTGAAAAAACATACAATCACTTCCACAGTTTAGGCCAGTCCTTTCCCTACTTGATTGTAAAGTACAACTTACATCCTGTGTCAGTGGCACAGGGATGGTGACTGTGTAAAGTCTTGTGTACTGAGACAGGACTATGAAGGCACACTGAGAATTTTGAATGAGCCGTTCTCTAGCAGCTTGGACATTTTTCTGCATATATGTGTGTACTGCCTCTTTTCAAAAGATTTAGGAGAGTTGTGTATTATTTAAAATTTCCCTGGCACTTGCATCCATGGAATATCTTTTATAGTATTGTTTAAACTCAAACACACCCACATTCTGCCCTGAAACACTGTTGAGGAATTGGTTTAATCACTTTCAGCAGGAAGGTTCTGGGTTTTAATCCATCAGCCAGCTGGGGCCATTTGGTGTGCAATTTGCATGTTTTCACTGTGCCTGGGTGGACTCTTTCCGGGTACTTAAGCTGCCTACAACAGTCCAAAGACATGCATGTTAGATTAACTGGTGATTCTAAATTGGGAGGAGTAAATGTCAACATGGTACGTCTATCTGTGTTGGCCCTGTGATAAACTTGCAATCTGTCTAAGGTGTGCCATGCTGTGAAACCCCAAACTGGACAAATGATCAAGAAAATGAATGGATCATTTGATATTTTAAGAAATTTGCATGTTGTCCTTTGTGCTAAGGGTCAAAGGAGGGGAAAAAGAAGAAATCAGTCTGCTTTCCAGCACTTCTGAACACCACAAAGTTTTTTCAATGAGGTTCATGCATGAAGTATTTCTTGCATTATAACTTTCTGAAATCTCTGCAGGTTACCTGGCCTGAAATAGGATATTGTGAATTCTTCTGATAGCCCGATAATTGTAATGACTCATTTTCATGACTGCTTTAGTTCAAGGCAACAGGACTACTCATTTAGATTAACCTGGGACCAGATCTTAAGGCTACATTGTAGGCTGTTGATAGTTGGTGTCACAGTCCACGACCCCTGTTCACTGACCGTCATTCCAAAATAGGCCTTCACCTCAAGTCAAGACCACCATAATCTGGATGATTGAGAAGATACACAGATATATTATATTTCGCGTATTTTGATTCTTTGACCTTTGATGTAGAGCAGGGGAAATAATTATTTGATACCTTGCTGAGTTTGTAAGTTTACTCACTTACAAAGAATTTAGCAGTTTCATTCTTTGAAGAGAAGAAAGAAGATTCACCAAAACAAACAAACAAAAAAAAACCTGCATAAATCTACACAAATCTGATTGCTTGACTATAATCTGGCATGTGGGAGCTAGCTATCAAATACTTATTTCACTCAGTGCTATGCAAATCAATTGATAGTTTTTATATCATTTTTAGGGAGGTTTTGGTTGATTAACTAGCATAAAATAAGACATTGTCTATTTCTTTGCGAGAAAACATGCAAATTCAGCAGGGGAACAATTTATTATTACCTCCACTGTAACTCCAGCTTACAGCTTTGGCTCTTTAGCCTCTTAGTAGTTTTTACCAAGTGGAAGCGACAGTCACATCAGTCTTCCCATCCACCTCCAATCAAAATATCAAACTCTTTAAACAATAATTTGCATAACCTGTGTTGTAGTTCAAGTCAGTCCTGTCCCTTTAAATCAATAATACCAAGAAGGAAAATCCATTGTGTGAATATTTTCGGTGTTTGATGTAGGAAATTTAGAAAACAAATGACAAATACATGTATCTCTGCAATTACGTGTAGTTAATAAAAGAAATGCTTCAAGATCCAAATTGTCAGAGTTTGGCTGTGATAGAAAAACAAACCCAAGTTTAACACACTCTGTGTTTGTCTTGCAGCTTCCTGACAGTAACTCTGCCATTCTGTCATTTAAATAGCTGATGTGTCTTTCTTCACTGGATAAAAAAATGATACTATTAAGTTGAAAATGCTGCTGTACCTCGAGGGCCACTGCCAAGATGGCAAACACGAGTTCCTTCACTCCTCTTCTGACTGATACCTCTGGGAGGTGAAGCTGGCAGAGCTGTGTCTGTTTGACAAGCTGAGATTGGTGCGAGTTGTATGGAGTAAATAAGGCGATACGGGAATGCAGAAACAAAGTGTGCATGCTTTATTTATTTATGCATCCTGTCAGTCTCATGAGCAGGCAGAGATACTAAAGCTCTCAAAAAACTACAATAAAACTACTCCAACTATTTACAACAAGCAAGTGCTTCTAAGCAGTACCAAACCATGAAACATTAAATAGAACAGTTGATGAAAAAATAAAATCACAATAGTTGCTCCAATAGTAGAGAAAGCAGTGACAGTTTGCTCAGCTAAATAACACAGAAACAAGATATCTCAAGAGGATCGTATTTTGTAGGGTCTATATTTTGAATTTACAAATTGTTTGCCTCATTGTTACTTTTTTCCGTTTTTTCTAAGGTAGCCACAAAATATGTCAAACATGTCAGTCCAGACAGAACTGATATTCATGATCCTTATAGATCACAAACTTTTGTATGTGAGACAGATTCTCCATTTACATGCACAAATTGAAATCTTTGAGACTGATACAATTAAAACCACGGCGGCACAGTTATTATTTGAATTTTGAATTTTTGTTTTTTTACTCTAAACTATTACTTTGTATGGCATGACTGTGCAGTCGTTACCTCTCTTTAGAGAAACATTCAAGGCTGATGATTGGCTGAGGCGCTGTGTGTCTACGTGTCCAATGCCGATGTTCCATGTTTGCTCCCAGAAGTAAAGTCACTGTAACCTAGAACAGGTGAGGTAACACTACGACGGGTCAGTTGTCACTGCCACCACTCTGCACCCTCTCATGCCGTAATTTGATAGGATGAACAAAATACCACTGAAAAGAGTGACCACAAAAAGACACACAGAAACAATCCTGCCTCTTCAGATTTATAATGGGACCTTTATTCTTAGATACATATCTACTTCATCTGCATGAAACTGAACTATGTTTTTGTGTCTGTACTCACACAGTGGCCTACTTGTGAGTGGAAGAGGCTCATTGGTATGATGTAGACTACCTTCTGTTGTTAAACTCTGACCTAAGCGCACAATTATCCCCATGCATATTTCATAGATTGCCAGCAGCAACATATCTGTTACTGGGCTGACTGCTGCAGCCTCGCCTGCTCTGTCCAGAGGAAAAACCTGAGTTGGAGAAGAGTAGAGAGGAGAGGAAGGAGAAGGAGAAAGGTGCTGAAGGGTGTGACACAATGAAAGGATTAAGTGGGAGGACGAGGTGAGCTGCAGAATCACAAGAGCGGGAGTGACAAACTGTAACCTGCGTGAGCTGAAGAGGATGGATTCACAGTAGGAGAGCAGATATCTTTGGATTAAAGATGCACAGGAGCCAGCAGGCACCTTTGGAGTCTTGTCACTGACGGTGATGCATTTCTTTTCCTGGCTGTGGTACAAGCCGGTTTAATAAGTGGAGGAGGCGCGTGGATAAATAATCGCATGCATACAAATGAAGCCAATACATGCAAATCTGCATGGGTGACATTCAGGTGAGCGCTCTTGAAAATATATGTTAATGAGACTGACACACAAGAAAGTCACAGAAGTTGCTGTGTTATGAACAATGTGGGTAACAGGTGTCTTTTCTTGCACACGTTTATCACAGAAAAGTTGCATCCACTCATTTTTTTTAATATAACTAATTTTTGAGAGTGCTATTATCTTACTTTGCATTTTGAATAACTTTGAATAACTTTTCCATGGATTAATTAGTATTTTTCTTGCACCATGCCTGCGTTTCGGTAGTTCTTAGGTCAATAATCAATAGTTTCGGTATATATTGCAGTCTAACTGTAAACTTAATATACGTCATATTATGTGTCAATTCTAGCAGTCAAAATCCATCAGAATGTCAGAGTAGTTCTTACAGATGCATTGCTGGAAGCTCACGTTTTGTCATATCTTTGTTCATTTTGCAGGTTCTAGCCAAGGTTTCTGTGTTTGTTGGCAACAAAACCTAAAAAGTATGGCTCAGAAAGACAGCACCAGCTCTTGTCATCAAGCGAACGCACCAAACTTTTCATCGCCTCAGCACTGGACATCAACATCTTTTCAAAGTCCAATCTGTCATGAAGTATTGAGTATATCGTCTTTGGTCCCTTCTACAGTCCTCACACTCATACCCCAGTATAAACTCACAACTAATGGAAACCCACATCCAGAAGATCTGCCCTTTTCTGATGAAACCCCAGAGCCGCAACCTCTTGAAGCATCACCTTCTAGTTCAGTGTCCTCAGAAGCCCAAGATCAAAAAAATGTGACGTCAGCGGCTCCTTGTAGTGATAATTCTCAAGAAGTTCAGCAGAGGATTCAAACAGATGGAGGGCCACTGCAGGACACATCAATAGGTATCATGTTTCCAAAAGAGCTACATGATGGAGTGCCAGGTATGGTAATAATTAAAGGTGTTACTTCAATGTACAGTTTTGATAATGTGCCAGGAAAAATCACACTTTGAAACACGGGACCAACACGCTTTGCTCATAAATAACATTTCTATAAGTGCTAAGCGTTGGAGTTACATGCAGTCTATAAACTTGCGGTGCAGCAGGCTTTATCTGTTGGTGTAACAGCCTCTCCTTTTCTGAGAAAGCATTTCATAAGATCTTTGAGCCCAGCTGACACAGGATCAGAAGTACACTGATAGTGAAATGTATGTGGTTGTATTTTATTTATTTATTTATTTGTCTTCACATTTGTGCTCAAATTAAAATAAATTTTACACAAATAGCTGGGATCAGGGTTCTGTGCAGGCCAGTTTATTCCTTCCACAAGCTTGAAAAAAAAATTACTTTATGGAGTTTATTTTGTTCACAGGAGGCTGTAAAGTGGAGACAAACTGTTCCTAAAATCCTGAAAGCATTTTAGAAAAATTTACACAAAGATTTTACAAAAATACCACCATGTCCGATACAAAATGGTTTGGCATTTTAGAAGATATACTGTACCCATTTAGATTAGATTAGATGAAACTTTATTAATCCCTTCGGTGGGTTCCTCCGGGAAATTCAGTTTCCAGTAGCACAGCACCGACAGAAGTTGCATGTTACAGATACAATAAAGGGGAATGAGAGTAAGGATATAAGCATAAATATGCCATATATACACATATACACATATATAAATGCAGAATATATAATAGGGATAAATAAGAATACCAGTGGATTGCACATTTGAGTGAGTCTATTGCACAGTGATTATTGCACAGTCGAATATAAGAAAAAATATAGCGAATATTGCACAGTGAAAAAAAGCACTACAGCTCAGTTTCCCCTCCCTCTCTCCTCTAATGAGGAGTTAAACAGTCTGATGGCATGTGGGACAAAGGAGTTTTTAGGTCTGTTGGTTCTTGACTTTGGGAGAAGCAACCTGTCCCTGAGTAGGCTCCTCTTATTTACGGCCGTGTGCAGAGGATGCCCAGCATTGTCCATAATCTCCAGCAGTTTGCTTTAAACCTAAAAGTTAGATAAGCATATATTTTCAAAATGAAACTGAATGATCCAGCTTTACATTGATGGAAGAAACAGTACTTGTGTTAGATGCCATTTACAGGTGAGGTGTAACTTGTAGTTTTATGGGAGGAAATTGATTTAAATCAAATATTATTAGCAAAGTGTGTGAATTCCAAAAGATGACTTAGTCATTGTAATTGAGATAAAGACAAATAACTACCATGCTCCTCAAAGCAGTGTTTCCATTGCACACTGTTCTCTCACTTCTCAAAGTATCTGCAATTTCTTCTTGCATACTCTGAACCCCTCCTGAGGAAGCAGCCTTAATGTGATTTTGAAAAATAGCACATATGTTTCTCACTCCAGCACCCGCTTCTATCCACAGTCATTTGGCAATTTACTATGACTTTGATGAGATAAATAGATTTTCTAACACACAGACTGCTGAGGCAGCTGTTTAGATTCTCAGTAATAACATGTGAGCTATTGCTCCTGTGCAATCCTTTTTCTTTATCATTTTTGGACCTCAAAGTGGCCTTGGTGCCGTTGTGCATGAAATAGTTTAAAGGTCTCCTACTGCGGTGACTGTATTTTTCTCTTGGACTGCCTTTGGCAAATAGAAAGCAGGACAAGAAAAGAAAAGAAAGAAAAAAAAAGCAAAGAAAATAATAAAAAAAATAATAAGAAGAATAAAAATAAAAGAAAATTCATTTGTAATTTTAAATCTGCTTCATATTTGTCACTGATACTCTCAGTTGTATTGATGACTAATTATTTATGCATGTATGCTATCTGTCATTAGCTTTTGGAAAGGCTGTGAATATATAATGCAACAAGTTCTTGCAATTAAACTTTAAAAATAACAATGACATATCAGAGTACCATGCAGCATGGTAAACAGCTCGTTGCCTCTTTTTTCCTACTCCATCAGCTGATCTTTTTATCTGATCATGATTCGCAAAGAATTATAAAGAATTCATTGCTTTGGTTTCAGTCTCTCATTCGTCTCACCTTCAGGCATGTATAGTTGAAGATAAGCTCAGCTTATCGGCTTCTCCATTCTCTTCCATTTTAATTTAAAGAAAAAAAAACTTGTGGCAGACTTTTTCAGTCTGTATTTTTTATACTGTGCCGTCATCATAGTATTACAAATACACCACAGTAGGCAGCATTGAAGTGTTATATAGGTTAAACAAGAAAATAGTTCCTTTGGAGAAAAAGCATAAATTATCTACTGGAGTTCATGATTTTGTTGTCAAAACGTTACCATTCGTTCCCTGTAGATGCTAACGCAGCTTGGAGGTTTTCACATTTCACTAGTAGTAATCCATCTTGACTGTATCAGTGAAGCACAAAATTGATTTCAAAGTTGTTGTTTTTTTGTCTTACTTATATTTCATGCAACTCACGCTTTACATATTATGGATGTGTTCTGTCCTCAGGATTTTGAGGTTGTCTGAGCAGAACTTTTGTCCCAGAGATGCATATTCACCTTCACACTGATCACCCTTGTTATCTGGTTTAAGTTTTATATCACACTTAAATAATAAACTATAAATAGTTTAACTGCTAAATACTTTAACTGTAAATGTAGCCAAAACATATGGTTACACCACCTGTTTGCCGTATGTTCAAACCTATAATCAAAGCTTTGAGCACAAGTGTTTTCTATCCTCGACCTTTATGTATCACTACATTAAGTTACACACAGAAGAATTTACACAGCCAAAAACATGCAAGACAAGTAAAACAGATTTGACTGGCTGAACCAACATTTCAATAATTGTTTAATAATGATTGTTGTATATTCACAATAACAATACAACTCTCATTACAGAGAGCAGTTTTGCATAATAGTCAAATGACGCCAGATAGCTTATTAACATATGGTGGCACTGTTGTCTCACAGCAAAAAGATCCTGGATTTGAATCCACTGGCAGGTTCTGGGTGGAGTTTGCGCGTTCTCCCTGTGGCTGCATGGGTTTCCTCCAGCTGCCTCTTACAGTCCAAACACTTCCAAAGCTAACTGGTGTTTCTAAAATCATATTTCTGAGTTAACCCTGTGACAGATTGGTGGCCTGCCTTTCACCCTGTGATAGTTAATATAGACTCCAGCCCCCTACAAGTCTCATTTGGATAAATTGTTAAGAAAATGTGCACGGTTATCATCTTTGGCTTGTTCTCACCTGAACTGCATCTATCTCAAATCTAAAAGGGATCTCCAAAATGCACACATTTGTCAAAGTATGATGATATGATAAAACCAAACTGATACTCACAGTTAGTTTGGTTTACTACAACTGTCCCAGTCAATTAATAAAGATGATGAAGACAGGATGTCTTGGAGCTCAGAGCTCTTTGCAAAGTTGTAATATTTCTTGTTATTTATTGTTTGTTTGCAGATGCAAGATCCCATGCCTGTACATCTCGTGACCTGTTAATGTTTGTGGGAATCTTTGTCACTATAAAAGTGATTATCGCTTCTGCTCTTTTAGGTAACCCACTCTGAAAAGCAAGGTACCTCCAGCACATCAATAGCACGTTGAATTCTAGTGTTTAAGAAACAAACCTTCTCATCATGCAGTTACCACTCCTATTGCAAAAAGAAAATCTACTTTTAAGTCTGCAGACTTTTTGCCAGATGCAAAAAGAGTCAAAAACTTAGAATGTCCTACATCATAATATGCCACTTTAGTATAATAATTGTAATAAAAACCCAATTATATAATTCAGCCTTACTGCTTTCTGTAACACATCAATGAGCATACATAATAGGTTTCTCTGATTACGATTAAATGCAAATGAAATGAGAAAAAAAAACTAAGTTAATTAGTTCTGAACATTCAGTATGCCAGTTATTAAATCCTCAATGAAGCCTCCTTCTGGGAAATAAATTACATTGTTGGAAAAAGTGAAAGAAAAACACAGAATAGAGTAAAATGGTTTGCTGAGGTTCCAAATTTGAAACCAGCAGCTATTAAGACTGATCTCAGTATGAGGAGTTTTTAATGTTAATGTTTCATTATCCACTTGAGACATTGTACTGTGTCATCTGAATGTTTTTTTCTCTCTTCAAATTAGTTAAGTTCTTGCTGTTTCCCTCTGAGGTGGGTGAATCACCTCCTCTCTGTGGTGGGAAAGGGAGCTGCACTGTCCCAACCCAGAGGCCTATTCTGTCCAAGAATCCAGTGAACCAGACAGGAAATATGACTGCAGGTAAAGAATGCAAATTTCATAGTAACTAATGCATTTTTGTCTCCAAAGCTCCAAGGATGGCAATCTTCACTGCCACTCCAATTTACTGCTTATCTCTCTCAAACAAAAGATGCTACATACATATCCATCAAGCATCTGGCAGTTATGTCTGTACTTTTCTAAGTCTTTTCATGGAAAAGGTTTTACTAGAATATTACCATAATAATTTCTCACATTAAACACCTAATGTTCGTAAAATTAATTAAACCACCTTTATGGTCATCTTATTTATTTATTTATTTTTTAAAAAAGAGCTTTTGCAGTTTATTTTTTTTGCACTCATTGTCTGTTTGCTTGATTTCGTGTTCTTCATCTCATATCCAGACTGCTCAGTTCTGGTCAGCAATGGTCAGCGTATTGTTGGAGGAACCTTAGCTACAAAGAACGAGTGGGGCTGGCAAGTCAGCATGCAATGGAAGGGGAGACACGTCTGTGGTGGTGCCATCATCTCTCCTCGTTGGGTGATCACTGCAGCACACTGCTTTGTTGAGTAAGAGAGACACGAGGAATGACAAGAAAAAAGTGTTTCCGAGTTCAGTTACTGGTACAGTCAGTTAGCAAAGGCTGTAGTCACGACCACCTGCTCAGTCCAAGGTAACACCGTGTTCCTGTTATGTTCAAGTCAAAAGCAGGTAAAAGGTGAAGTAAAAACTTTTTGCACCTTTTGCAGCAGAGCTTATTGGTCACATCACAGATGGAGCTCTGTAAAAGGGGCTCTCTGTTCCCTGTGAGTGTTCATTTTGGATTATGAGCAATGGGTGCGGATTTTTTGAGCACAACTACAAACCAAAAGCAGCTCCTAATGTTTGCAAGGCTAAAGTGAAAATAGAAATACATGTAATTTGGCGATGGCTGAGGCCTAAACCGTGATTGTAATAATGCTGGAGGTTGTATGATATTATGAAAAAAAATTCAAAAAAAAAAATCTGTGAAAATTAGTGGGCACACACACCGCTTCTTAAACCGAACTCTGTCTGCAAACTTTTCTGTCACTCTTCTGCAGTAATAACATCCTTCAAGTAGCTGACTGGATGGTGGTGGCAGGCACTGCAAGCATTGCACACAACTCTCTGGGGCAACACTACAGGGCACTGCAGATCCTCTACCACCCTAACTTTAAGGTTACGGACAATGACTATGACGTGGGACTGATGCGCACCGTAATTGACATGGACATGACGAGTAAGTAAGAGACGGATTGCGCTATCATTCATCAGGGCAACAAAAACCACATCATTTGTTTTTCTTTACGCTGAATAAATGCTGGAGTCTAATAACTTGTTGAATGTATGTAAACTAGCCAGATTTATGTCACACAAGACAAACAGACAAGGTTTCACCGTCTCTTTTTATAACTGTATTTACTTACATTTGACTCATGAAAAGAACTTAATGTGACCTGACGCACATTTAAACTTTTATTATGATTAAGGTCAGGACAGATTAAATATTTCAAGAAGTGTAGTCCCTTTTGGGCTTGAGGGGGAGATTAGGGGCACTTACATCACTGCACTAATCATTGCAATCGCTGTCATATTGCCAAAACAAATATTAAATTTTTACCAAAACTTAAAACAATAAAGAAAGAACGAACTAAACACCTAACAAAAACCAAATGTACAGAAGAAGTGAAACTGAGAGAGAGCTAACCTTTATCACTTTACTGCTGCTCTTTGTAGGTGGGGTCCGACCGGTCTGTTTACCCAGTCCAAGCGAGTCCTTTCCTGCTGGATCAGACTGCTGGATCACAGGCTGGGGATACGTAAATGAAAACACAGGTGCACTGCACTGAAAGACAGATACTTTTGCTACAGTTTGTGATCTTAACAACTGAGCTATGGTCTTTTGGGCTCTAAAAGAAAGTGATTTGATAACGCAAGTATAATTTAAGTTGGAGCTTCAAATAGTTTTCTACTTATTATTGTCTTTACCCTCCAAAAACTCAAAATCATAGTTTCAGAGTTGGAAACAGTAGGGCAAAAACTTTTTAAAGAGCCATATTTCTCAGTACAGTATACTCATTGAAGCTAAGACGTTAGACTTAATTACTAGATTAAAAATATATATATATTAAGTATAAAAACAAAGTCTTTTTTCTTTTTCCTGTCATTCATTATTTTTTGAAACTGTGTAACATTTCCACTAGTCAAGTAAGCCTTTCTACTTATTTTCATTCACTTTTTGCTGCTGATTTTTTCATTTCATTTTCTGTCAGGCTATGTGTCGGAAGAGTTAAGGCAGGCTCATGTTAAGGTAATAGCTCAATCCATCTGCTACGACTTGAGTGTCTATGGTCTCTTCATAACTCCTCGAATGATTTGCGCTGGGAGCATGGATGGAGGGGTTGACTCTTGCCAGGTACACACCCACAGAGATGAAATCTCCTCTCCACAAACCTAGCACAGGTTCATGAAGAATATAAAATATATTTTACAATCTATATACTTTTACAATATACTTTACAATCTATCAAGAGTTGGGTTTCTCCCATTAAATGTTCACAAATTTTGTTTGTGAAATGATTTTCTCTTAAGGGAGACAGCGGTGGACCACTTGTGTGTAAGACATCTAAAGGGGATTGGAAGCTGGCAGGCGTGGTGAGTTGGGGAGAGGGATGCGCACGGCCTAATAAACCAGGCGTCTACAGCAGAGTAACTGAACTGCTTCAGTGGATTGAAAGATACATAGACATATAGGTATGGAAAGCACTTTTCCTCACCGCTTGTAAATGTAAAACCTATCTTTATCTGTCGCTCTGTTTCGGAGTCAAAGTTCTGATAGTTTATTTACTGCATCTGTGTCATGGTCTATCTAAAAATGCTTTTCTATTTTCATTTTGAACTACAACCCTTGACAGATAAGCAGTTTGGCTATATAGCAGATAATAAAACTTCAGCAGTAAAGAAGAAAAAAACAGGTTAAAAGGTTAAATGTTAAATCCTGTTGAAGGTTATAGAACCAACATTTCAATACATATTAGTTCTTTAAAGGATGGAGGCAAACTGTAACATTAATAAAAGAATACATCAGTAAAATGCAGGAAATATGATTACTTTTTATACCCTGCAGGACTTTTCATAGCCAAAATGCACTATAACAAATTAATGTCATTCGCGAAATATACAATAAAGTTTTTTAAATTGTCCTTGTTGTTTTAATATTTTTTCTTGCAGGATAAAGCAGAGGATTCGGCCGAGACCACCACAGCTATTTCCGCAACACCTTAAAATCTGACACTGAGATAACTGACAATAAAGATTGACTTGCATCTATCTGCCTATCAGTGTTGTTCATTCTACGATAGCGTGCACTGTCACTATTGTCAGTTATAGAAATTTACTGGTGTACACTGTCACTATTATCTGTAGTAGAAATTTACTGCCAGTAATGATACATTTGTAAAAATTTATCAGGACTGGCATGAAAGTGTAGCTGACAAAACAACAAATAAATCAAAGTGAAAATGGGATTGTATAACCTGTCTGATCGCGGCTGCTGACCACAAATTTTAACAGTTATCACAGTGCATGGCGCCTCTTTAGTGTCTAAGTGCACCAAATTTAATTGCTGGTGTATAGATTAGTGTAACTTGTCAGGTTCAAGGTACACTAGATGAAAATGACCTGATAACCTATGTTAGCTAAATTTAAAGTACTGATAAACTGTAGAACCAAACAGTTTCTGATATTTTTCCTTCGACTGTATTATATAATTATTAGTACTAAAGACTAGTATGACTAGTAAGACTAGATGAACAAGATATTATAAATAAAACCAGTTATTCATTATTTCAAAACAAATGAATAATAATTATGTTTTGAAAACTTATATTATGTTTTCAGTGGGTGTCTCACACTGTTTAAGTGTGTTCAGTGGCCTTATAACAGGAGTCGCAAACTCATTAGAGTCTATGGGCCATATATAGCCAACTACTTGTCACAATTAATCCAAAAGTACATCAGCAGCTTGTTCAGGAGTTCAGGAGCTTGCCTCAGTTAAGGTCAATGATTGATTGTTCAACAATACAAAAGAGAGTGGGAAAAAGAGTTCCAAGGCAAAAACCACAGCTGACCAAAAACCCTCCCAAAAAACATCTTGAATATCTCCAAGACTTTTGTGAAAATGTTCTGTCGACTGTTGAGACAAATTTGAAGTTTTTGGAAGGTTGAAATCCCATTACATCTGACAGAAAACTCACACAACATTTCATAAAAAGAACATCATGGCAACAGTCATACATGGTGGTGGTAGCTTGGTGATATGGGACTGTTTTACTACTTTAGCACCTGGAGAACTTCCAGTATTCATGAACAATGAATTCTGCTCTCTCCCAAAAGATCCTAAAGGAATCATTTCGTGCCCTGAAGATCAAAAGCATTTGAGTTATGATCGGGCAATAATCAGAAATAATCTGGACTTTGGTGCTTTGATATGACTTTAAACCAGCCCTTCATGCTTAAGCACTTTCTACAGCAATTCTTTAAAGAAGCGAGGGCCAAAACTCCTCTATGGTGATATAAAAGATTCATTGCCAGTTATCATAAACACTTGATTGCATTTCTTGCTGCCAATGAAATCATCAGTTAAACATGCATTTTGTATTTACTTGCATTATCTTAGTATCAAAATTTGTTTGAGGATCTGAAACATGCAAGTTAGACTAAAAAAACCGACAAAGGGAGCAAATACTGTTTTCATGTAGCTCATCACAAAGCTTTTTTTTGTTTGTTTTCCATCTGTATTACTCCACTAAAGCGGACGACTGAGCGTTTTATACAAGGTTGTGTTTGGACGATCTTTACTTGCCTGACAGCGTAAATGTCAATAGTCACGTAGGCCGCTGCTACGTTGTTGTGTACATTTCCAGTCCCTCATTCCAGGACGCATGCGTCTCACCGAGGACGGCGAAGACGGTACTCAGCTGTGCAGGAAGTTAGCCGGCAGCTTCACTTACCCATATTTGCCGCTTAATAAGAAACAAGTTGGCATGGCTCCAGCCCGTAAAAGCAGCTGGTGACAGTGGAGCTTCCAAACGACACTGAAGTCCTTGTGTTGTTTTTCCAAGGACTGATTGACAGTCAGTGTGATAAGCGGCAGGTAACACAGAGTTCATAGTGCTACTACCCACGGCCTCTCTTTGCGGTACCTACGCGTACGTGCGGTAGTGTTGCCCGCTATCAAGAGGTTCAAATCAGGACAAATCGGCGACTAATGTGTTCGGTAATAAGCAGAGTGAAGCCCGTTCAGCGGGCCCTGGCTTCGACGCTATGGCTCAGGACAAACGCTGACGGCTTGAGTTACGCGGCAGCCCAGAGCAGGCGCTTCTGCCCCGGCTTTAGCACTGGAGCTCAGCCGCTATGGGTAACCAGCAGATCGTACTGCGCCAGGAGAGCAACGACGGATGGACTCTTCTTCAGACAGGTAGGTTATAGATGATTATACCTTGTCATTTTGCGCCTGTTTGGATCCTCCTGTCTTCAGGAAGAAAACGACATTTTCTTTAGGATTTTTTTGCAACCGTCTTTACAGCGTTAAGTAGGAAGTGAGGTAGCATTTAGCTCATTGTTATATTTCTGTTAAGGAGCATTTCATTTTAGTTCTTTTAATGCGCATCCAAGTTAGGTTGTTGGATGAATTATGTGGTTCATTTTCGAGTCAAACAACCCTTTACTTTGATCTATGCGCAGTTTTGTTTCGTCTTAAATTTAGATGGATGGGGGTTACTAAAACTTGACAGCTAATCTTTCAGGGGCATTTTTATGACCCCTGAATGTTTCCTGCTTCCTGACACAGTTGATACGGATGTTTTTATATGATAACAAGTTGCTCTATATTATAATCTGTTCTTTCTTTCAGTTTTTTGGTTTCTTACAAACATTATCTATGACTGAGTGTGTAACCCTTGTTACCCTTGCGCTATTGTTTTTATTTATTACTGAGTCACACCTGTGTACTCACCTTTTTTCCCCTCCTCCCCCCTTTAGTTGTTTGAAGTAGAGAGCAGCACGTACACCTACCTGCTGGCAGACACAGACACCAAGGAGGCTGTCATCATTGATCCTGTGCTGGAGACCATTGACAGGGACCTGAAGCTCATAAAGGAACTTGGACTCAGTCTAAAAGTGGCAGGTATCTACCTTCCCAAAGTTGAGTTAAAACATAACAACTTAAGGAAATGTGCCCCAGCTTCCTAACCCTGACACTAAGATGCATTTTCAGATCAGCCCTACTTAAAGCTTGAATGAACTTTATGAAAACATACTTCATTATTACACTTGGGGCCAAAATAAATATAGTACTGGGCTTGTTTGTTTGTATTTCCCTCTTTAAACGTCTGTTTTCTGGGGGAAATTGAGTCTCTGTCCCTGAGCCAATATTCATTAATGTATATACATATATACATACACGTATGTGTGTATGTATATGTATATATCATATTATAACATATATTATAATAATACCTAAGAGTAAATATTATCAAATGATTTTGCAGTGATCTGTGTTCCACTGACTCTTCTTATATGCAGATTAAAATATACAGTAATCTTGACTCGTATTCAAACTTTCTTTTTATTTTTTTAAGTTAACACCCACTGCCATGCAGACCACATAACAAGTACTGGCCTAATGAAGAAAAGACTTGCTGGACTGAAGAGTGCCATCTCCAAACTCAGTGGTGCATCTGCTGATATCCACCTAAAAGAGGGAGACAAGATCCCCTTTGGAAGACACGTATGGCGAAAAAAAGTTCTTTTTTTATGATGGAGTGTTTGTAGGTGTTGCATACCTGTTTGGTTTTGTTTGCTTGATAAAACTGATTTAACATGACACTTTTCTTTTCTCTTCTTTAGTCTCTGACTGTGAGAGAGACACCAGGACACACTGATGGGTGTATAACGCTGGTAACTGGGGATCAGAGCATGGCTTTCACTGGTGATGCTCTTCTCATTAGAGGCTGTGGCAGGACAGACTTCCAGCAGGGTACGCATACTCTTTTTGCTTTATGGTTGTGTTTTAGTTTATTTTCATTTGTAGTGTTTCTGTATGAACACAAGGGGGCAGTATTACAGCCATTGTCTTTAGCAGTTTTCTAAGTTTTCTCTCATTTCTTAAGGTTGTGCCAAAAGGCTCTACCAGTCAATCCAGGAGAAAATCTACAACCTGCCTGACCACTGCCTCGTCTACCCAGCACATGACTACTTAGGTTGGCTGAAATACATGCAGACACACATTTATGTATTTTATAGAGTCATTAGTGTGAATGGTTTTATGTAATACAGATTTTCAGCTTGTGCTTAAAAGCATTGAAAATGTAAAGCTATTAATTTCCCACTAATAGGAGCTGGAACAGATGTTGTACACATGTTGATTTTATAGTGCATCTTTTGTGTGTCAGAAGCACGTTGTTTCTCTATAAATGTTTTCATTGACCAGATTTAACATGTGACAAAAATCAGGACCACGAAGACTAAACATGTCACACTGGTCTGCATCTGTTTTTGCGTTTCAGGCCAGACGGTTTCTACAGTGGGTGAGGAGCGCAAGTTTAACCCACGCTTGACTAAGAGCATGGAGGAGTTTGTGAAGATCATGAACAACCTGAACCTCCCTAAGCCTAATAAAATAGGTATTTAAAAATAGTATCTACAGCCTTTCACTAACCATGTCATCTCCACATTTCTAGTTCTCGTGCCTATGAGACGTCACCACAGGTTTTACGTGCTGGGCGTCACATTTGCTATAAACATTTTTTCCTTGTTCTGTTGCAGATATTTCAGTGCCTGCTAATCTGGTTTGTGGACTGCACCATGTTTGAATGTGCTGCACGAAAGACGATACTAATGACATCATTGCACAGTGATAGACATTCTGTGTCTGTTTAGCAGAATTAATCAAACTGCTTGCCATAAAGTGCTTTATTGTGGTTCTGTGTCTGAATCTAAACTGTATATCTTAATTGCTGTTATCATTTATAGTTCAGCTACTGATCCATTGTACTTGAAATAAGTCTGCTTCTATTTTGGATATTCAAAATAATTAATATCTGTATTTGATGAAAGAACAGTAATGGTTTCTTTTGTTGACTGTGTAAAGTTAAAAGTAAGTTGACTTTATTCAGATTTGTTATTATGTGTAAATTTGGGGAGGAAGAGGAAAGCTCGGATAGGATTGTTACACTCAAGGTTCAGTTTAGTATTTGTGAATGCTTAGAAGGTACAATTGTGTCATGTAGTCAAGGCCTCACACACTCACAGTACCACAAGCAGTGGCCTCTTTTAATAGCAGGAAAATAAAACTTATGCTGTTTGCATTTAAAATCAATAACAGCTAAGATGTTACTGCACAACATGTCATAGCATTATGAGCTCACAAGTTACTTTTATATGTTGAAAATGATGATTATTACTTACTCTAGCTCTAAAAGAAGGAATCAGACTGCAATGACCCATGCATGCTGTTCTTGTATTTAACAGATCCTCAGCCAGTAAGACGGGTTTGTTTTAGAGTGCTTCCCTTTGACTCAGCCACACAAACTTGCAGCTGTGTGACAATTTGAGCCTGAGGTTTTTGGGGGCCAGAATCAAAATGTTCATAAACAAGTGATTTCATGTGAATATAACTTTTTACTATTGCCTGTGATTAAAAGAGCACCACATCAGTTGTATGTATCAATTCTGATTCTCTCTTCATGGGGGAACACTACCTGCCAGGTTAACTCAGACTTTTTATGTCTTTTGCTGCTATGGATGAAGCCCTGTGGTGATGATGGTTTGAAGTCTGCAAATACTGAATAAAAATCTTGTATGGATTATTTGCAGAAAGTGCACATTTACCAGTCAGAGAGGTTCTGCTGCCACATTTGTGGAATATCATAGTTACATTTAATATATGTAACCTTCTTCAAGGCAACTGTAATAGAGCCTGAACCACGAGCGAATATGGATGTCTCATATTCACCAAAGACTGTCATTAAATAAATTCCAAGTTAAATGAACATGGTGTAGAGCTGTATTTCTATCCTCAAACAGCCTGCTCAGTAAACGCCTCTCTCTACTGTCCATTCGAAGTTTCTTAAATGCAACATTACATGTGCTTTTGAGTAGCATATTGTAAAATCTAGGATTCAGTATTGTGTCTGTGTGATCTGAAATAAAAGTCAAATTATCTCTGCTTGACCCAGAGCATGCTATTTGTGGTCAAGTTCACAATCAGTGAATAGCTAAAAAAAAACAAGATGTACTGATACGAGCATTATTAAATAGATTGTTGTGGTTGTTATAAATAAAACGGCGAGCCACAGTGGTCTGACCTTGAGTGACTTTACATTAAATTTAGTTTAATTAGAGAGCCATTATAAGGAGAAATGTGACTGAAAAATGTATATGGGAAAAAGCTCTAACAGCAAAGATACTTCTCTAAGTCTAACTTTTTTTTAAGTAAAACACTTAAAAGTGTTTTAAATTCTTCTTTATCTTATTATTAGTAATATTATTAACAATAATACTATTGATGATGATCATAAAGATAGTGTGCAGTACGTGATGTTCTTCCTTTTTATCATGATGACTTCTGAAAATTATTCTAATTTAGGGGCGTTACCGAGGCAGGTAGGCAGGTATGTAGGTAGGCAGGAAGGTGTGGTTAGGGTTTTAAATAGTCATGCTTTACACAGCAACCCAGAGTTTGTGTTTCTGTCCCGATTAAAACGCTGCCGGTTACCAGCTGCTCATACTGTGCAAGGATGGCAATGGTAAAGGGATTCCTCTTCAGACAGGTATGTTCACCTCATATTTGGATGTTTTGCACTTATTTAAAACGATCTGTCCTGAAAAAAGAAATATTGTTCAAAATTGTTGAGTTTAGATTAACCAGCTTACATAGTGGTGGAAGATGTGTTTAGATCTTCTACTAAAGTGAAAGTAGGAGTGCAGAAAACATAATATAAAAAGTTTGTTTGTCTAAAAAGCAATAGCATCACTACAAAGTACCTTAAGTGAAAGAAAACCTGCTCAAATTACTCACTTCAGAGATGCATATCATATTGTTAATATGTTTGATATTACTTTTAAGTTGATAAAAGAACAAATCTGAATTACTTGATGCTTTGCTTATCATCTTAATCTAAAATAGAAATTATTTGTTGATTGTGGTGGAGTACAAAGTGCAATACTGTATTTCAAGCTTCATATGAAAATGTCTCTCTTTGGCTAACATAGACACACAAAGCACACGTTATCTATAAACACAAGTGAGGAGAAATGATAATAATGTAACCTTTACTACCACTCCCATTTATTGTTAGTTACTGCTGATTGCTGCTGTGTGCTTCCCCTCCAACATTTAGCTGTTTGAGTCAGAGAGCTCCACATATACCTACCTGCTGGCAGACGCAGACACCAAGGAGGCTGTCATTATTGATCCTGTGCTGGAGACCATTGACAGGGACCTGAAATTCGTAAGCGAACTTGGACTCAAACTGACAGTGGCAGGTATCTACATAAATTAACACAGAATCCCATCTTTCTCAACCTGTAAATACAAATTAGGAGCAGCATAAATATTTTACCTGGTTCAGAAATGATTGTTTATTTCTGACCCAAAAACGTTGTTAAGTGTAGGTAGTGCTATTTGTATGAAAGGACTCCTGCTAGTGTATATCTTTCCGAATTGGAAATACACTTACCAGCCACTCCATTGGATACACCTATTTAATACACATATTTAAAAACAATGCATTTACGCATGTAGACATCTTTAAGATAGCCTCCTGAAGTTCAATCCAAGCAGAAAAGAGGAAAGGTGATTCAAAGATTGCTTTGGGCTGATGGGAAGGCAACAAACAACCACATTTCAACCAAGTTACGCAAAAGAGTAGAACATATCGGACTTGACGCATATGGGCTTTGGCAGCAGACGAGCACACTGTGTGCCAGTCCTGTCAGCAAAGAACATAAACCAAGACTATAATTTGCAACAAAATTGGACAATGGAAAACTGGAACAAACCTTGCTGTGGCATTTGAATGTTTATTTCAGGATTCGGCATAAACGACATGAATCAAACAACCTATTATTATTATTATGAAACGACCTATTATTAAAATTTCAGGCTGCTGGTGATGGTAGTATAGTAGCGTGGGTGATATTTTCTTGACACACTTTCGGCCCGTTACTACCAACTAAGCATCGTTTATACCCCACAGCCTACCTGAGTTACTGATGTCGATCTTTTTGTGATCACAGTGTACCTATTTTCTGATGGCTGCTTCAATCACCATTATACGCCAAGTCACAAAGCTGAAATCTTATCAGTCTGGTTTCTGTACTCAAATGGCCTCCAAAGTCACTCGGTCTTAATTCAATAGACTGTGGTGAAATGGGAGATTAGCGTCATGGATGTGTAGCTGACAAATCTGCAGTAACAGTGTAATGCTGTCAAGCCTACATGCTACATGGACCAAAATCTCTAACACTTAGTTGAATCTGTGTGACGAGGAATCGAAGGTGTTCTGAAAAGGAGAAAAATGTCCAACCCCCTACTCGCTAAACTGATTGGAGGGTGTACCACAAGGCTCAATTATATTCCAGCTTTATATTGACCTACATTATCTCTATTTTTCTGATAGTTAACACCCACTGCCATGCAGACCACATAACAAGCACAGGACCAATGAAGAAAAGAGTACCTGGACTGAAGAGTGCCATTTCCAAACTCAGTGGTGCATCTGCTGATATCCACTTAACAGAGGGAGACAAGATCCCCTTTGGAAGACACGTAAGAAGAAAAACATTATTTGTTTGCAATATCGTGTGCGTACAGTTATTTTGTAAATACCTAAAACCTTTTGTTGCATTTGCTTGATAAAACCTATTTAATTAACATGCCTTGACACTTCTTTTCCTTCCTTTAGTGCCTGATTGTAAGAGAGACACCAGGACACACTGATGGGTGTATAACCCTGGTAACTGGGGATCAGACTATGGCTTTCACTGGTGATGCTCTCCTCATTAGAGGCTGTGGCAGGACAGACTTCCAGCAGGGTACGCATACTCTTTTTGCTTTATGGTTGTGTTTTTGTTCATTTTGCATTTCTATGATTTTTATTCTTGTTGGAAAAGGGGGGAGTACAATATCAGTTTTCCTTTACAGTTGTCTAACCTTTGCCTTATTTTCTTAAGGTTGTGCCAAAAGGCTTTACAAGTCAGTCCACGAGAAGATCTTCACCCTGCCCGATGAGTGCCTCCTCTACCCAGCACATGACTACTTAGGTTGGCTGAAAACACCCCCCCCCCAAATGTTTATACATGTTATAAAGTCACTGAAGGGAATGGCTTATGTGGTACTATTGTGTAGCAGTAAGCATTACATCATATATAAAAGCATAGAATTGCGAAATTAAATTGATTAGTTTTGCGCTGACAGGAGTCGGTACAGGTGCTCTGCAAGCTGTATAGTATGTTCTGTTTTTAAGTTTTTACAGGGCAGCTGTTGTGCGCCAGCTCCATTTTTGCTAGCTCTGAAATGGACTGGAAACATGTCCAGGGTGTAGCATCTGGCTGATACACTGGTCTCCATCTGTTTTGTGTTTCAGGTCGGATGGCTTCATCAGTCGGTGAGGAGCGCAAGTTTAATCCACGCCTAACAAAGACCATGGAGGAGTTTGCAGATATCATGAACAACCTGAACCTGCCCAATCCCAAAAAAATGGGTAAGAAAAAAATAAACTATCATATTTACAGTTCTGCAACCAACTATGTTTTCCAGTAAAAAGCACTTTATTTATTTATTTATTTATTTTGCAGCAACTGCAGTGCCTGCTAATCTGGTTTGTGGACTGCAAGACTAAATGTGTGGACTGAATGTGCACCACAAGACGATAATAATGAAAACACATAATTGTAGAGTAATTAACATTTGCATCTCTATTTTGTGGGAAATTGGTCAAAATGTTTACTATTAGTGCTTTTTAATGATTATGTATGGTATATATATATAAGGTATATACTTGAATTGCTATTTCAATACATTTTAAATATCTCTATGTAAGAACAAACGTTAATAGAGTTTGTTGAATGTAAGCAAATTTTTCAGATGATTTGTTATGAATTACTTATGAGCAGGAAAGTTCATATATGAACATTCTCCTCAAGGTTAGGTAAGTATTCATGAAAGCTTCTGTGTAGGAAAAGGATTTTTTGCATAGCAGCAAAAAAGCTTACTATAAAAACTTTGTAACTTGGTTTAGATTCTGCTAAATAAATAATGACACTGAATGATATGTCATGTTGTGTTGATCATCTGAGGTTATATTTCATCTACTTTCATGAACTGTTAGAGATCAGATAATTATAATGTGATATGTAAAAGCTTAGAATTGAAAGATTGTGTACTTTTTCATGTTGTTCAGATGGATTTCAATCATTAAGTAATTTAGAAAAAAAACTTTTTTAATATTATTTTTTAATTACTATTATTTTGTTTTTCATAGCAACCGTTCCCCACAGATATGTGGTGATGCCACACTTTCTCAGTTTAATGCTCATCATGGCTCATCCTATGGGTGTGTGTGAAGGAGTTTTAAAACAAAGCTGTTATTGTGTAAATTGTACCACATTTTGTAGACCTTTAAAATAAAATCTCATAAATATTAAAATCAGCCTTCAACAAATGTTTTAGAGTCTCTTTCATGCTGGTGATAGACACACATATCTACAATTTGTGTTACCTTTAAAATAATAAAAGAAAACGCCTCCCTTGGACTTTCTGGATTTAATGAACTATTCTGTGGCTACCTTACTGGTTCCTGTTATGACTACTATTGTGTAAACAGGGTCTGTTAAGTTTTAAAGTCTTTTAAAATAAAATCCATTTAATTATTATTATTATTATTAATATTATTTCACATTTCATTCATTTTAACAGTTTTCTGGCTGTCCTTTCATACTTAGTGACTTACAAGCAGTCTCTACATGTTTCATTTTAGCCAAATCATGTTCTACTGACAAAATAAAACTTTAAAAATCATAAAGATTTCTTACTAAATATGGCTTATTTAGGCTTCACCCTTATTCAAACATTTTTAACGCAATCAACACATCTGGAGCGGAGCGCAGAATGGACAAACTGCCCGAAATGCGTCGACAGAGACATTTCAGGGATTTTAGGTCATTCTGCGCTCCAGATGACTGATTGCGTTAATCGTGATGATGGCGTTAACGCGGACAGCCCAAGTTTGTTGGTTTGTTGCTATTTAGTTTTATTTTGCGAGCTGGTTAGGTGCCGCTCCAGCCAGCCAGAGAATCCCCCGCCGTCCCGGTGTTGTGCCCTCTCCTCCCTGTGCCCTACGGTGGCTGGCAGCAGCCGCACCTCGTAAATGGCGGGCGCCCTTACTCTTCGCAAATGGGCAATGGAAAACCGATCGGTGCCCATGCAATCCCCAAAATGCGCTGACATAATGTCGGGGCAGCGTGGGTGCGAGCAACTTCTTTTTTGCCGATGCTATGATGCCGCCCCCACCACGCTTCCGCCCTGGGCAATGACCCATGTCGCCCATATCAAAAATCGCCAATGTTAGGGAAGTAGGTAAGTAGGTAGGTAGGTGGGTGTGGTCAGTGTTCCACGATTGTTGTTGGGTGTGACTTGTTGACATTCCTGGGACGACTCAGGACAAACGCAGGGGACTCGAATTAGGAAACGAAACAGATGCGTCTGTCCCGGTTGAAGCACTGCTTTTCAGACGCTACGGGTTACCAGCAGATCGCACTGAACCAGGATGGCCAAGACGGAAGGGCTCCTCTTCAGACAGGTAGTCTGTCAGCATATTTTGATGGCTTGCTCCTGTTTGTTTACATCCATATGTGGTAACGAAGAGGCAAGAGTACTTGTAGTTTTTTTGTACCAGCGGTTGTGGGAAGTGAGCTCGACAGCTTTAGCCGTTAGCATCTTGCTTTCTTTCTATGAAGTTCCTTTCTGCGTTAGTTCCTTTAAAGTTCAGGTGGGTTTTTGTGCTCAGCTGACTATCCAAACACATTTTGGATTTTCAGGCTCTTGTGTGGTGTCCTGCATCCTGATAAAAGTGGTATTACATGGAAATGAGGGCTGAGCAAAAGTCCCAAAAGTTTTGAAGAAGTTTCTTTTCCATAATGGCTAAAAAAAAAAGCATTAAATCTACTTAAATAAAAGTAGCGCAGCTACAGTGTAAAGTATGCATGAGATATGTAAATCACTTAATGGCCCATTTCAAAACCACATTTAGTATTGCTTTATGTTAATGTTTCTGGTCCTGCTTTGAAGCAGTGTGATATCCGAATGACTTTATATACTGCTCTTAATCTGTAGTAAATGACAAAAATTAGTAGCAGGTTTATGATTCATATAGCTACACTATTACTACTACCTACATCTGCAAAAAAGCAAGGTATGTGTCTTCAAAAAACATATAGATGTAGAAAGTAGCTTTGCATGGGAATGCTTAATGAAATATACGTCATGTGCATGCATCATGTGATGAAAATTGCTGCATCATATGATCCTACATTTTTTTTAATTCTAATATTTGAAACTGCAGCTGATAAATTGATCACATGCCACCTTTTAAAAAAGGCATTTCAAAAAAGAAAACTCCTGCTTGTTTAACAATTGTTGAAGTTGTTGCGTGATATGCCCAGACACATCACAATGAGCAAGTATATCAATAAGGGATTCTGTCGCCAACTGCAATTTCCTTTTGAGGTGGTCATAAACACAGAACTAATGGGTAACTTGGTAAATGTTTAAGAAGTAAACACTTTGCATTGATTACTGAGATACTCACCAGCCCCTTTACGCAGGCCTGCTGAACTGCTTGTTGAACAAACACAAATATCTAATCACATGGCAGCAGCTCAGTGCATTTAGGTATGTAGATCGTCAAGATGACCTGCTTAAGTTAAAACCGAGCATTAAAATGGGGAAGAAAGGTGATTTAAGTGTCTTTAAATGTGGCATGGTTGTTGGTGGCAGACAAGCTTATGTGAAAGTTACAGAAACGGCTGATTTAAATGGATTGTTCCACAAAACCATCGATTAAAAGAATCACTTAAACACCACAGCCTGCCTGAGTTATGTTGTTGATCGTTATCCAGCCATCTTTGACGACAGCATACCGATTCTTGGATGGTTCCCTTCAGCAGGATAACACTGCATGTCACAAAGCTCATATCATCTTAAACTGGTTTCTTGAACATGAAAATCAGCTTACTGTACTCAGATAAACTCCATGGTCACCAGATGTCAATGCAGTAGAGCACCTTTGGGATAGGAGATTTGAATCTCAGATGTGCAGCCATCAAATCTGCAGTAATTATGTGATGATATCATGTCAGTATGGTGCAATATATCTTTAGCACCTTGTTGAATCTATGCCAGAAAGGATTCAGGCAGTTTTTAAGCCAAAAGGGGGTGTTACTAGCAAGATATACCTAATGAAGTGACTGTTGATTGAGTTCATACTGTGATCTGTTCTCTCTCTTACTATGTTTTGTGGTGTCTCAGACACGCCCTGTCTAAGTATGGTGAGGACACGATGTTTACTATGCCTTTCCTGTTATTATTTATTGCTGAATCACACCTGTGCTTTGTTCACTGTTCTGTTTTCTTTTTTTTCTTTTTTCTTTAGCTGTTTGAGTCAGAGAGCAGCACGTACACCTATCTGCTTGCAGACACGAACACCAAGGAGGCTGTCATCATTGATCCTGTGCTGGAGACCATTGACAGGGACCTGAAGCTCATAAAGGAACTTGGGCTCAGTCTAACAGTGGCAGGTATCTACCTTCCCAGGGTAGAGTTAAAAGATAAATTATGACAGTTTTATGAAATCTGTGTCCCATCTTCTCCACCTTGTAAATACATTTACATTAGGAGCAACATAAATGTAATATTAGACTAATCTGTATTATGACAGTGAGCAAGAAATAACTGTGTCCGTTCCTTGCCCAGTGACCGTTGCTTAGTGTAGACAGTAGCAGACAATTAAATGGAAAGACTCTTACCAAATTAAAGCTGTGGGGATATGTCTAAAAATAATAATTAAAAAGGCCAAATTTAAAGTATACACTGACTGGACAGTTTATTAGGTACACATTGCTAGTACTATGTCTGACTCCCTTTAGCTTTCAGAACTGCCTTAATTCTTCATGGGATAGATTCAACAAGGTGCTGGAAACATACCTCAGAGATTTTGATCTGTATTTACATGATAAGATCACGCAGTTGCTGCAGATTTGTCAGCTGTACATCCATGATCTCCACCACATCTTCCACATAACTTGGTTGTAATGAGTAGTGGACAAGCCCATGTGGCACAATCAACAGTACTGCATTCAAAGTCACCTAAATCACCTTTGGTCCCCACTGTGATGCTCAGTCTGAATTCCAGTAAGTTGGCTTGAATATGCCTAGATATCTAAACACATTAATTTTCTGCCATGTGATTGGCTGCTTAGGTATTAGCGATAACGAGCGATGAAACCAGTGTACTTAATAAACTGGACATTGACTGTCTCACCTATATACACATTTCATAAGTTTATACCAAGAATCAATATTAAATCATTCAAATGGTGATAAATGCAGTGATTTTTCTGGTAGTTAACACCCACTGCCACGCAGACCACATAACAAGCACTGGCCTGATGAAGCAAAGAGTGGCTGGACTGAAGAGTGCCATCTCCAAATTCAGTGGTGCCACTGCGGACATCCACTTAACAGAGGGAGACATGATCCCCTTTGGAAGACACGTAAGAAGAAAACCACTCTTTGTTTATAATAGTGTTTGTAGGTGTTTTATACAGTTGTTTGATAAAATTGATTTGAAATGCTTTGATTTGATATTTACATTTTCTCTTCTTTAGTCTCTGACTGTGAAAGAGACACCAGGACACACTGACGGGTGTATAACCCTGGTAACTGAGGATCAGAGCATGGCTTTCACTGGTGACGCTCTCCTCATTAGAGGCTGTGGCAGGACAGACTTCCAGCAGGGTACGCATACTCTTTTGTGGTTCTTCTAAATGAACACAAGGGGGCAGTGTTTCATATGTTTTCCATTGCAATTGTCTGATTTATAGCTGTTCTTCTAAAGGTTGTGCCGAAAAGCTCTACCATTCAGTCCATGAGAAAATCTTCACCCTGCCTGATGAGTGCCTCATCTACCCAGCACATGACTACTTAGGTTGGCTGAAAACACACATTCGCACGCAAATGTTTGTAAATGGGTGTTGCATATCTTAAGAGTCACTGGTGTGAATAATTTTAAACAGCACAGATTTTAAACTCAGCCACATCGGCCATTAGTTTCCCACTCATAGCAACTGGTACAGATGTAGTATATATGTTGTTTTTACGTTTTTACAGTGCATGTGTTGTGTGTCAGAAGCATGTTGTTTCTTTGTAAATATTTTAATTGATCAGATTTAACATCTTGCAGAATTTAGAACTACAAAAACTAAAGATGTCATACTGGTCTGCATCTAATTTTGCATTTCAGGTCAGACGGTTTCTACAGTGGGCGAGGAGCGCAAGTATAACCCACGCTTGACTAAGAGCATGGAGGAGTTTGTGGAGATCATGAACAACCTGAACCTCCCTAAGCCTAAAAAAATAGGTATGAAAGACAGTTGCATCAGCATTTCAGCCAACAACCACCTCTGTCTGCTAGTAAACACAATTCTTAAGTCATGTCCCAAAGAAGATGTTTTTGCACTGGTTTGACTACATCAAATGTCGCATGTACTAAAATCATATTTTCCTTCTACTTTTGCAGATATTTCAGTGCCTGCTAATCTGGTTTGTGGAGTGCACAACTTTTGAATTAATGAAAAGGGCTTCTACTAAAGTCCCGAGCACCACCACAAAATGATTGATATTTACATTTTAATCGAAACTGCTTATCATAGAGTGTTCTATTGTGGTTCCCTGTGTAACTGTAAAAGTTAATTTTTGAACTGTTGTGATCATTTTTTGTTAAGCTACTTACATTATATTTAAAAATGTATATTTATGTTTATTTTAGCGGTTTATGAATGCATTTTAAAAACAGTAATGGTATACTTTGTTAATAGTGTCGAGTTGTTTACATTTTTATGTAAGTAGTCCATTCAGATGTGTTATTGTGAATTGGGAAGGAAATTTATGAGCAGGAAAACTCGGGTAGGAATGTTCCATTCAAGGTTTGATTTAGTATTCATGAATGCTTAACTGGGACAAATGAGTTCTTCCACATGGCCTTTTCAGTGGTTCCGGTCTCCCCTAGCCAAGGACAGGCAGGCATGCACACACACTCTTTCAGTCTTGTGTAGGCAATGGCTTTTTTGCTTAGCAGGGAACTAAAACTACACTATTTGCATTGACAATCAATAAAGGCAAGTCTTCCTTGCACAATGTGTCATTGCAATCTGTTTGTGATCTCATAAGTTCCTTTAGATGTTCAACAGGAATTTGAATTTTTTTTTTATGTTTATTATCATCAAAAGAAGGTACAAAAAAGTGAGCCCATGCCAGGAATCAGACCTGCTTCCAGATTTTCCAATGACTGTGCAAGCTGTTCTCATAGTTAACAGATCATCAGCCAGCAAGACAGGTTTGTTTGGGCGTGCTGCCCTCTGACTCAGTCACAGAAACTTCTACATGTGGGAATAAGTTGTGTGATCATCTGAGGATTGATCCTGAGCCTCTGGGGGCCTGAGTCAAAATGTTTGTTTTCAAGTGTCCGCACTTTTTTTTTTTCTTTTTTAATTCCAGTTGCCTGGATTTCAAAGAACACGACACGAGATTTAGGCTATTGTGCCTTCTGAAGGCATCTGGAATCTTTAAACTCTGAGAAAGTTTGAACATCAGCTGTGATGATGATGATGATTGTTTGTCTACAACTATTTAACAGAAAACTTGTGTGAAGTTCGAGGAACTTGCACAATTACCAGATTATTTGTAAAGATGAATCATTATTGTTGATACATCTGGCATTTCTAAGTGGTTTGGCACTTTTAATATGCAGTAGTCTGAAAAACATATGAATGCTCCATACTCAAAGACCGTCATTAAACAAAACAGAGTTCAAGATAAATGAAAATTGTGTTCTACTGTATTTGTATTCTCAAATAGTCTGCTAAAGAAAGACACAACCATCCTGGTAAAATGAACAACTGGTATCTACCATGTTTCCCAAGTGTCTTGTATATAACATTATACATGCTTTGAGTAGCATTATGGAAAATTTAGTTACATCTGCAGGGATTAATAGTCAAAATGTGTGTCTGACCGTTTTTAAATACCTCTACATTATGGAAGTGCAATTAAATCACATGAATAGCCTTAAACTTTTCTTAATAATACAAAAATAATATCCCAAAGAGCACTATTTCTAGTCCAGCATGATTCTGCAGAGCCGTCTGTTTACAAAGCGATAACCTAAACGATGCACTGATACGAGAATTATGAAGCATGTGTGGTGTTTAAGGTTGTGCCATCCATCCAGATTAAATCCAGAGCTATAGTAGCCTGTTACTTTGAGTAACTAACACAGTAAAAACTATCTGATAAGTTAAACCAGAGACATATAGACGTATAAGAAGAGGAGACGTGGCACTCAAGTTAAATCTAAAAGAAGTTAAACTGCCACTTTTGTATAGTTTTCACGATGATTAATGAAATTAAGATGAACTTAAACCAACGCTTCAAAATAAGCATCCAGGTAAGTTACTAAGTTAGTTGCCAAACAGTAAGGCTTGCTTTTAAAAGTTCTTTGGTTTTACACAGTGAATTGCACAGGTCTAAAACATGAGGACAACAGTGCACTCCTATCAGCAGGAAACTGAAAAATCTAAACAGCAAATGGATTATTATTTATAGAACAATTTTCTGATTTTACTAAGCAAACAAATACTTGTTAATGAAACAGTACTGGAATAGTGAGTTCTATCTAATGATAAGAGTCCAGTATGGTCCTGTTACACTATACTGGTGTGTTTTAAAGGAAAACATGTACGTTAGAGAAAACTTTACTTTTGCTGGGTGTTGTTTTATTTCATGCAAGTTAACACTGTTAAGCACCATCTAGCAGCTGTCTCTGTCTGCCTTTCAGACAAACAGCATTATTATTATTCCACCTCACCTCGTGTACTTGCTGACAGACACCTGCATTGTTCTTTATTCAAAGCAGGAGGTGTATGTGACTATTGTTGCCATCAGGCTGAAGATATGTTACTTTGCAACGTGAAATGTTGTCTTTGCTCTTTTGCTGCTGGGAAGCAATGTGCCAGCTGTCCTTTCACCCACGCTTTCTCGCCCATCTGCCAGCCAGTGTTTTTTTTGTTTTTTTTTAACCGCTCCCTCTCAATCCACTTACACTGTGTCACTATTAACCTGCTGCCCATTCTCTCTCACACAGCCACATGTCACTGGAAAGAATCTATTACACTATCGGCTTATTCACAAGAAGATGTGTAAAGAGGCCAGTCAGGGTGATAAAGCCCTCAGAGTGAAGGGAGTGGATTTTGCCTCTGGGAAAAGTCACTGTATAACATGCTGAAGTAAATTTGTGGTTTGTAGGTCCAGAGTTCAGTGTGCTATTTTATGTTCTATAAGTAACTAGAGTGTTTACATTAATATTTCAGTATTTTCTGCTCAACAAGTAGCATACTGTATCACAGTAACATGTCAGAGATTTAATATTTTATGGTATTTCAGTCTCTACAAGGATGAGTAGAAATCTGCCAGAAAGCAGACATAGATGTGCTCTTACAGCACTACATATGTTTTTGCATATGCGCAGTGATTTAGGTCAAGGGGTTATTTTTTGTAGCACAAGGTTAAGTTTTTGAGCCTTTGTGTCTTGATGGTCATCATTTGTATCTGTGTTACTATTTTCAGGAACTTTTTTAGGAATTTAAAGCGTGAACATGTAGTTTTAAACTGTTTATGTGTTAGTGTTTTATGATTCCTATGTTCCACACACCCCAAAATCTGGTTAGTGGAGAACATATTGGCATCCCAAGGCCCTTGTTTTTAATAAACTTTAATAAAAGAATAACTTTTACGAGATCATGTAGAACCCTGTTGTTTGTCGACATGCTTCTGATGAGACTTTATGGAGGTTTTATGTCTTTGTTGTATATTATAACAAAACGAAGCCTTCCTTTCCTACCCTGCAAGGGTAGGCTACCAAAATGTAGAGATGACCAGAGACCCCTCCTTATGATTTGGGTTTAAATGAATTTGATTAATTTGTTGGAACTATGCATCTAATGAAGCAAATTTACTTAGCTATCATACCCCATGAAGTATCTATTATCTGTGTGCAAGTTCAACAAAGTCTCAAAACAATCATGGAAAAGCAATCTGTTTATTCGTGTTCATGCACATAAACTGCCACTTTTATTTTTCATTACATTAAGCACAACTTTGAGACTAATGTACTTCAGTATGAAATTTCTTGCCTGCTGCAGTGGGCTAGTGTCACCCTGGCAACCAAGAAAATAAACCTTTCAAAAGAAAAAACTGCGACTGTTGCATTTTTACCCAAACCACGACCTCTTTTCTGAACCTAACCAAATATCACAAGATCGTACCAAGGTCTTTAACTGCACAAAACTCAACCACATAGTTTTATTAAGAGAGTTTTAAAAAAATCTCTTCAAAGGGGGAAATTCTTCACCCTGTGTACTTAAATGAAACTATGGGGGTCAAGTTTGGACAACTTTTGTTCAAAAGCACAAATTATTAGATTAAACTGGCTGTTTCATGAATTTTGTGACAAATCCAGTTGGTGTCCACTGCTACTTCATACCCAGGGCCCCCCTAGGTAGTCAATCCGGCCATGCTTCTCAGAACTAAGTTGGAGCCTGTGCAGTTGTTTCAGCCTCTTCTGTATCAGTATATTATTATATTATTCCCACAGGAGCATGTCATCAAATGTATTTAAGTAGTCTCTTCGCAGAGTATGGCAGCATGCCCAGATCACTCCACAATGAGAAACCCCGTCAGTTCCCAGAATAGAAATCCCATTTCAGTGCCAGACTTGAACGAAACTCTCCCTGAGGTCTCCACAGCGCAGAAACCGGGTGTGAGGTCTGTCGAGACAAAAGGGATGTATACTGGTTTGTGACTACCGCTGGCCGTAACACTTTAATTAGTCGGTATCCGCCTTCTCCGTCGTCGCCCTCCTCCGCGTGCTTTCACCTGTTGGTGCCGACAAACCGCTCGCGCTCATCTGTCATTATTTTTCTTTTTGCTGGGAAGGGACTGAATCAAACCAGGTGAGGATTAAACACCAGAAAAAATGCGATAAAGTGGCCGTCGGTTTAACAGAGACAGCAGCTGGCGAGGTCAAAGTAACGCTGACAGTACCTGAAAGTGAAACAGCGTTCAAAAAAAAGTTTACTGAAGTGACTCTTCGCTGTTTTTTTTTCCCTCTCGTGTTTTCCCCTCTGACTTAGTCCGGCTTTGTCACTATGCTATGACTCGTCAGAGGACCCGCATGTCTTGCTGAAGTTGGACCACGTTTATCAGGTAAGAGACGTATTTTTGTTTTTGAATCGCTTTTGTTGTTTAGCAGCAAGTCAGCAGACCTCTCCAGCACACAGTTTTTGCTCTTGGCAGAGAGCCCTAAACTGCAGGCTGTGTTTAAACCTCAATCCTGACATTACTGTGCTGTTACCAATTTACCAGCAACCATCTCTAGAGTATATAATCTCTCCACTCAGAACAAAAGAGAAATTAATACAGCTTCCTCAAAGCAAAACTGTCCTCTTGCTTGAAACCTGGGCTGCGTTAATAAAATGATAATGTTTCGTAATGTTTCATCCCACGCTTTGACTCACGTCTTATCTTTAAAAATATCCACAGCAATGTCCTCTGAGATAAATTTCTCAGAGTTTATATCAATTTCCCCCTTTTGTTTACAACGACCCGGGGATACCTCCCCTTTTATCGTTCCATCAGCACTCAAAGTAAACAGTGGGTGGGAGAGCTGAGGTGGGATTGTGAGGATTTGCTGTCTGGAGTCTTCTGCCTTTGGCTTTTACTCCCCAGTCTCAATCACACATGTTTTGTCTGAATGCACATTTGACAAATCTGTGTCTGAGCCCAGTGTCCCGGGTAGTCATTAAAGGATAACTCCTTGCATCACAGTTCCCACAGGTTTACTCAGACCAAAGTACTGCTGTGAATGCAGTTGAACTTGCCTTGATGCCAGGAACTGAAACACAGTAGCAGATAAATCACAAGGGCCTTGAGAGATTTTCTCACATTATACCTTAATGCCTGCATTTGCTTTATACTTTGACTTTCTAATGTGTGGGTCTTATTTAAGGCAACGGTTAGATGGCTGTGTGGCTAAGAGAAAGCGAGCTTTCTGTTTGTGATATACAGTATTTTAGTTTGAGTGCAGCTGTGAACTTGCGACAAATTCAGGTGTTATTAGTAACGTCTTCTAATACACGGTGTGACAATGATCACAAAATCAGGATTTTGAAAATGAGGATTCCTGCCATCATGACATGTGGGTTTCAGAATCCAAAATCTGGTTTCTAAAGTCTGGCTAAAAGAAATGTAACATGACAATCATAATTTCATCAGTTTCTGCAGTAAGGTTTTAGTCTTACAAACACTCTAAAAAACTGAGAAGAGTGGAAAATCCACATTTTGTTGGACACATGATTTTTACTTTCCTTTTGTTTACGTATTGTAAATTACCAAAGCTTAGAACCAACTGATTGCCCAACTAACGGCACTACATTGAAGATGATCCATCAATATATTTTTCAACTTTTTATAATGTGCTCTCCTTCTGCTGATTTCAGCTGTTGCGTTTCAGTGAATAGAGACTTGTTGAAACTATCTTTAAGTGAGAAGAATAATGTTGACCCCTGAATAATATCCTGATTTAAAATAATTCACCATGTTTCTGCTCAGTTAGGGCTCATTACAAGCAGGAAAAAACCCATGTAAAAGTTCAGAAAACAAAACAATATCGGCTAAAAAAGCAGAATTTAAGTTCATAATCTTGTCTGTTTATTTCAAATATTAGATAGATTCCTTTATGTTTTAGAGAGCTTATATTAAATATCTTATATCCCCCAGACACAGTATGTGAAGTACTCACAGCAATACTTTGTCATAGTGTTGGCACTGGATTAAAGCATTTAAAATTGTGCCCATACTTGGCTACAGAAACCGCTTATCTGTTTGTTCTACTTTGTTTTTTTCTGATCTCGAAGCCAAGTTCTGAAGAAGAGCCTTGCATTTTCATTCTCTAGGATGCCTCCAAAAATCTGGAATATACGAATGACAACTGAAACTAATTTAAAAAATCTTCATCTTGTCAAATTCCCATTGCCATCACTAAAAAATATCTAAAACTGACATTAGCTGGTCAGGAAATATTCCACTGGAATGTGTAAACAACACAGTGGTTCTGCAGTGAAATTTCCAGTAACAGTTGCTTTTCCCAGTTTTTTTTTTTCTTCTCTAGTCAGCCCATTTTTCATAAGTGAAATACATAATTCATATGCAGAAGTCTATGTTGTTGTTGTTTTTAGCTGCATCACTGCTTTTGTTATATGCATTGCCACCCAGGTGTCAGGCAGGATAGACCGCTCCACATTTAACAGCTGGGTAACAGCCAGGACTGCTTTCACCTGCTCTTCCTGCTCAGAAACTTGTATTGCGACGACGGCTTTCTGGTCCTCTGTGCTGAGCCAGCAGGAACCATATGCAGCAGATCCAGAGATTGCTGCAGTCATCCACAGGATTCACTCTGTTAAATTTCAGTATGCTTTTGGCCCAAATGTCCAGAAATACTTTTTCCTCTGCTTCATGAAGGCTAATGAGTGTGCATAAACATTTAAAATGTGCATTGCACACATATAAAGCAGTACCTATTGCACTCTGGCTGAAGCCAGCACTGTAGCACTAAACAAAAGATTTTCCAACCAAAATTCATTCTTCTAAAATGAGACCATCACTTTAAGTGGGGTTTTTTTGTTGTTTTTTTTCCCTTTGCTGCGAGCCAGAGAGTGTAGCAGGGCCAGTTCAAGTAAGTGGTAAAAAGTGGGACTTCTGTGCTTACATTTTGGACAATAAAATAGGAAATTTATTTTGCTCTCTGGAAACCTTCTATGAATAAGATAGTGATGTAATGATGTCAGGCCTGCCATTGAGCAGAACCCTATAAGGTCTGGTGATTTGGACTGTGTGATCGAAGCCACAGCCTGTAATTGTGGCTAATAAAAAGAATATGTGACTTGTCCTAATAGGTCGCAAGGCTTAATGGCTGGTTTTGATGTTTTTCCTTCAAAAGATGAGAGACAGCAACTAACTGGAGAAGCCTTTTATGATGGCCATTGAACATGCACTTCTGATTTGTGTCATGCCAATGTACAAGACAGTACCATGCAGTTTAAAGTCACAGTGTATGTATATTTTGGAAAGCCAAACTGATTTTATAACTTACCGATCCTTTAAATGGACAGAATTAATGAAGTTTTTGAGTTTCAATTTTAAAGGTATTGCTGCTTTTTCATTGTTCTGCTCTAAAAACTTGCACAGGTAGGTGTTTTGATCATACCCAGTTTAGTATATAAAATCCTATAAATTCCCTACAATTGTTGTTTGCCTGGGCAAATATTAACTGCTGAAAATCAAACTGTCACTGTATAAGCTGGGTCAGCTCCTACTCATTCAAAAGAATCTGGCTTCTCAGTTTTTCTTTTAATTGTGTCTGTAAAATTAGTTTGAAACTGATGCACTTTTATCGCTCAGACCTGCATTGGTATACTATTATGAATGAACTGAGTGAGTTCACCTCTAAGCCTTCCTCGTGTGGATTAATTTGGCATTGTAAGCTACCCTACTCTATACAAGGCACTTTAGCTCACATGCTGCTCATGTGACATGTTTTCCCTATAGCTCTCCTGCATTGAACACACAGTGACAGGCTGTAATCAGCATTCACACCCACACAGGGCATGCCATGGTCAGAGCTCTTTTGTCCTGAACAGCTAGTGGGATATTGCTGTTGTCAGTGTTGACTTTATGGTTTTGTGTACACTGTGGTTATCCCCATACTTTTCGTTAGCCACTTACTAATGAGGGGTCCGGATGAGGACAAGGTCATTTTGGAGTGTTATTGGAATGAATTGTAAACCTGTCACAGACAGCTCTGAGTTTAGAGTCAAAAGTCTGAACAAATGGTTTTCCTCCACACTACATACTGTATTCAGTTCCTTAGAACCATCAACAAGGAATCGAACTGCTATTACCTCTGTGCTCTTTGTTCCTCCTGCAGTTGGTGGGTGCACAGCTTTTGTGCTGTTCCTGGCCAGACTCCATAGGCTAAGGCCTGACAACCACTCTCTTGCGAGTACCCACCCTTGAACCATGAAACTTTAGGGTGCAGCACTGATAACCCTATGGCAGGCCGATTAGCAGTTGACCTTGACTGCTTCTTCCTAAGGTTGTTTTTTTTTTCCCCCTGAATGCCTCTTAGTCTGGGCACACCTAAGACCAATTTAGACCTTACTGGGGGGCAAATTGCCCCAGAAAACATAGCTCCTGGGATCAAGCAAGTACGCAAACCCCTCTCCCACGCTAAGATGGCAATTAACGGATGGAGCTTGATCATTAGGAAAGGGTAAAGTTGCTACTACTCCATGTTAAAAGGAGCTAGTTGAGGTAATTCAAACATCTGACTTGGACGTGTGCTGGGCACCTCCTATATGTGGTGTTTTGGGCATGTGTCTGTTCCAGGCAGAAGGCCCTGGAACAGACACAAGATATGGTGGAGAGATTATGTGTCTCAGCATGCTTGGGAATGCCTCAGTGTACCCTAGAATGAGTTAAAGGAGGTGGCTGGAGAGAGGGAGGTCTTGGCATCTCTGCTTATACACCTGAACCCCGATAAGGAGGAGAGGGAGGAATAGCGTTATTCAGTTTCTTTTCAGTTGTTACATTCAGTTTTAACAATAAAGCTACACTTCATAATAATAGTCACTTAGGGCACTTTTACATGTCAGATAAATCTTACATTATTATTATGGAGAGAAATCCAGCAAAGCTACTAAATATGATCCAAAACTGAAACAGAAAACATACAAGCCAGTCATTTTGTTGCACTGACACATGCACATAGTAGAGGGTCTTACTGACAGACATAGCTCTCCCTGTTTTATTAAGCTGTAGGTATTACAGTTCTTAAAGGTTCACTTTATGTCAGGACTCTGATTGAGCCAATAATAAAGTAGTACATCTGTGTAAAATTTGTGTATACGTAGTGAACGTGTAACTTCCAAGGGGAGGTGTGGGGATCTTTTCAATCCCTGTTTTGGTGGTGGGGTTGGGAGGATCCCTTTTACAGGAAGAAATCTTGAGCAGAACCCTGGGTGGCCTCCAGTCTCAGCTGAATTGAAGAATAAGCAAAAGAAAAAATATTCCGGTTTCAGGAACAGATTATTTGAATTTAGATAAGGTTAGCCTTTGTTTGTTTCACCAGTGGGTCAGAGGCATACATTTTACTCTTCAATGTACACGTCATGTGGAGCACTATTGATTTCAACATTATATAATATCAACTTTGACTCATTTACAGTTTGATTAAAACAGCACTTTTGACATCATCAGGTTACCTTGGCTCAGGCTTTCAAACTTAATGAGAAACTCCACAGATTGTTTCACAGCAAAGTCTCTTACAACTCACTGGGAGTGCTTCTGCATACACGGACAAGTTGTATAAAAGCTTTTGTGGCTCCAGAGGGAGCTGTGCAAAGTCTGATAAATATCTTCAAGTAATGTGCTATGAGTCAGCATTCGTTGGGATTGAAGGAGTGCAGGATTGGAAAGGTGTGAGCTCACCAGTTTTCCGTGACCTCCTTATCTCTGCTTAAGTCTTGTAGCTCAAGGCTGTGTTAGCTGCTTCCAGCATACAGGAACACACACATACCAAAACTGCTATAAGTTCTTGAAATTACAGACAGTGGCAGCAAATAAAATGTTCCAGAAAAAATCCAATTTGCTGGTTAGTCATGAATCGGGACACAAACCCACATACTGACTCACTTCTGTTTGGATTAGCTGGGGTCAAACGAAATGAGAAGCATCACAGTAAAAGAGCAAGATAAAACTCTTCTGAAGTGAACACACATGCTGTGTGAGATAAAGTGACACGAGTAGCATTTTTCTCATGTCTGATTGATATGTTGTCGAACAGGCATAACCCCTTCACACTGTTTGTGTTGTGGTGAATCAGACATTGGCTATAAATGATCTGTGACTGATACTTGGCACCGATAAAAGTTAACGTATACGATCAGGCCGATTTCTGATGGTTACATTTTTGTTTTTACTCTGGGGATTCCTTACATAACACGCACGCACACACATACACACACACGCGATCCCACTTGATCCTGAACTGCATCTCCGGTCATTCTCCCTTTCTCTGCCATCTTGTTCTCCAGAGGCGCTTCCCTCCCCGTAATCAAGTCCAATTATTTTGGGCACAAAACTCTGCTTTGTTCTTTGATATGCCTTTCAGGCAGAACTTTGCTCCCCCTTTTTTTACTGTCTCACTCCATCTTGTTTTATTAGTGTTTCTTTTGCCTTTTTGATTGTTTCATTTACACAAACCACCGTGTTAACATGGAGGCCTGGACTTTACTCCTGTATGTCTTGGCTCTAGCATTGATAGGGTATCTAGCTGGACTTTAGTTAGAGGTCAAACACTTGCACTAATGTTTGTTTGGATTATGATGTAACTCACTGTGACGCTCTCCCTGTCCTGTTTTCCCTGAAATTGACAGCTTTCACTGGGCATCAGAAGGTCAGAGAGCAAGGACCCAACTTTTTACACATTAACTTTCTGTGTGTGTGTTACTGTAATTGCCCACACTATGATACAAAGCATACTGTCTTAATTCTTTTTTTAAAATTCAGTGTCAGTGCTCCTTTACATTTTGCAAGGCTTGCATTTTTTCTGTAAGAACTCCTGTATACTCCTATTTAGTGGCCAAATAATTTATGTAGTCCAATCTAATGTAGGATACAGATTTCTTTTATGGTGCCTCTAATGTTCAGGGTTTTTTACAGATGTTTTTATTCATGAACATTTCATCAATCAGGTCTTACACGAGATGTTGTGTAAGACTCCATTATGGTGATAGGTGCTTGTGGGTATTCTAGGTTGATACGTATGTTTAAAGCAACAATTTGGCCAAAATCTAAAACTAATTATATTTCTGTTATTTAATACTGTACCATGTAAGAAAATTTTGAAAATAACTTGAGTGTGTTAAATTGTTTTAGCTCTTCACAACAGCTAAATGTCAGCCACTGACACCAGCATATTCTGCCTGATTTGATTACAGACCAGTGTCAGCCTTTGGGTGTTTGTAGTACTCTTGCCCACCCTTGTCCTGGGGGTATCAGGACACCGTTATCCTGTCCTGACAAATGCTGAATCACGATCTTAATAGATGACTTCATTAGTGAATAAAATGTTTAATGATTCAATATTGTTACATAAAATTTATTAGAAATGTTTGTGTAATCAAGCATATGCACATAATATTACAAAAATATTAATATTAATTAACTTTCACTCTATGTCAAAGTTTTGTTACTTTGCTTAGTTGTCTGGACCTCCTTTCATTGTGCTGCTGGTTCTTGGTGTTTTTATTTGTTTGTTTTTCTGTTTTCATGTAAAATGTATGTTATTATTATTTTTTAATAGCTTCTGTCTCGTGGGAGCCTATATATCAGTGTCATACTGTAAACTCTGACTGCATGGGGAAAATTACACACGTCACAGACCATTAATAGTCATCAGTCACATTTCTCCTTTAGGTACCGGAAGTGGTAAAATATCACTTCTGAAACGGAAAGTGCAGTTTCAGCTTATTTTAGGGAAATACCCTGTATACATACCCCATCAAAAGATAACGCTTACATTTATTTGTGTTTCCTCCACAGACCACTTTACATTCTTAAAAAGGTAGATGAGTCACAGTGATCTAGTCTTTATTTTAAAGGTGCAAATTCCACTATTTCACTGTCAAGACGTAACATGTTTGTTGTATGAACATTATTGTAATCTATAGTCACATGTAGGACACATCAGCTTTTTTTCCATCCATTATATCACTAGAAATGAGATGTGCCACCCCCTTGCTGTTCTCCGCTGCTCTCTGTCCATGCCTTTTCGTCTCTCCCCAGTGCTTTTTTTTTCCCCCCTCTCTGGATGTCAGTGTGCCAGTGGTTGTTTGGAAGCTCTCGCTCATATCTTGGCTTAAATTTATCTCTACTTTTGCTCAGCGTGCATTCCCTGCAACCTAATAAGGTCTGCATGGAGGGAAAGGAAGAGGGCACAGAGGGCGAGAGAAGATGGTGGGAAAAGGTTGGACAATAGTAATCAAAAGTATTTTCCCACAAATTTGTTTTGGCCTCTGCACACATGGGTGTTTCTGCTAGGTTTTTTTGTGCGTGTGTGTAGAGAGAGAGAGAGAGGGAGACCACAAAGATGAGGGTGAAAGCACAAAATATAATGAAGAGATTAGGATATTGTAGGCCTATTGTAGGCTGACATGTTCTTAAGCTCTTTGATGTAGCACATCATATGCTCTGTACGTAACAATATTTTCTTCAGTAAATCCACATGAATGTGACAGAGAAGATAATAAAGTACAATATAACAATACTTCAAAGCCTTTTCTGATCTTACTCCTTTCATAGACTCTAATTGATGACCATTGAAGCTACAGCAGAACATACTGTTGTTTATCACGTTTGTGTCTACACACGCTGATAGTCCTTCGCTAAGAGAGAGACCCTGAAACCCAACCACAAACCACCACGCACATAGGATATTAACTCCGCTCTTTCACTTCCACTCTTCAAAGCAAGGTGTTTTCACAGACTGTTTTCTGGAAGCTGGAGGGGATTTCTCTGCTTATGCTGCTTTATTCAACCATCCTATCCCCTCAGCAAACTGTCACCTGATCCCTCACACGCCTTCAGCCATGCAGCAGATTAGATTACTACAATACTCACTAAAGTCAACCAGACACCCCCCCAACCTCATGCTCTTCAGCTCTCATTTACTCCCTCCTCTGTTTCAGACTATAGAAATGCCCCAACACAATATGGAAAACTCCAGGAGTCAGTGGCAGCAGGGTCTGCGGCCTCCGTGGATCACCAGAATGACTGATGGTCAGAGTCCCGCCTCCTCAGGGGCAGAGTCTGATACAGAAAGTAGCAGCGCAGAGGTGAGGTAGAGGAAGCTGTCTATGGTGGTGATGTAGTCATTTGTTAGACCTTTTAATCCTGGTTAAAACAATGAATCATCATTCCTCTATCTGCTCATTTTTTTCCTGCTTTCTGTCAGACCTCCATTAAAAAGTTGGAGGTGGGTTCACTGAGGGTCCTGCCATCACCCTCCATGCTCCAACAGCGAATCACAGAGATCGACCAGCAGAAGGAAGAGCTAAACATTGAGGTGAGCATGTCACATGATCTGGACAAAAACATTATGTCACCGTGCAAAAAAACTGCTGGATAAAGTCGCTAAAGAGCTGATAGGGTTAACATGTTATTCCAGTCATTTGATTGAGAAAATTGACTTGGAATTATCAGATCATTGCGAAACTTGTAAAAGTGGTTTTGATGTTTCTGCTGATGCATGCACATTGAAATTGCAACGCTGTTTCCAAACTCCACTACAGTCACGATAAAGGAATGCACAACTCTGACTTGCATAAGGTCAGGTCAGTATGATTCACCTCGGTCGCGTCTTCTATCCTCTTAGCTGCAGCTGGAGATTGCTTTGCTACAAGGAGAGCTGCAGACAGAGAAGGACCGGCTGCACAAACACACGCAGAAGCTGAAGGATCTACAGGAGGAGGCCGGGCAAACAGAGAAGCACAAACACACAGACAGACAAAAGGTAATAGATACATGTGATATTATCTAATACAGTTTTAGTATTTTTTTTTCTTTTTAAATGCTTAAGCATTTACAGATGTTCTGGGTTTTTTTTAACCCCTAACCGCAAATGCCACACCTTCATATTTCAAGCCCACCTGCACTTTGAGTGTCTTAGTGTAGGACTTAAACCCCCAGAAGAAACTGGCATGTGGGCTCAGTAATGTGCAACTAAAGTCAACACAAGATCATGTCAGTGATAAGTCGGCTCCCATGCATTGACTGTTAGATGTCAAACATGTGAGATGTTTTCAAGATAAATATATCAAGCCCTCATTGTAAACAAAGGTTAATAGACCTGTTGCTCTTGTTTCTTTTCAGGCAGAGTTCTTGTTTTGCATTTCAGTTTTTTGCTCGCTCTTTTCTGTCTGTAAATGCAGGAACGAGAGAGTCTGGAAGAGGAGCGACGCAGGGTGGAGGAGCTGAAGAGGTTGTGCAAAGAGAAAGAGAAGCTGATCCCGAGTCAGCCAGAAAGTCAGCGAGAACAGCTAATGCTGCAGCTGCAGAAGGCGAGTAGGACATTTTCAGCATGGGTGGAGGATGACAGTTACAGTTACTCATTTGGGTGATCCACAGTGTTCTTTTTTTTTTTTTTCTTCAATCAAAACATCTGCAAAACCAACAGAGCCAGCATCATTATCATTTCATCTACAATGATGATTCTTCAAAATATGTTAAACACAAACACAAAACTGACCAGCGGGCTTTAGCCAGATAAGATTCCTTGAAGTTGTGGTAATCAAACGTCTGTTTCCTACTTTAGGGTGTGGATTGTAAATCATTCTTAAAAACTGCATGCTCAAGATTTCCAGTACCACCCAAAAACACATCTGAGTCTTGAGCAATTTTCTGTTTTTAAATATCTAATCCTGCCTTTTTTAATATAGAGAGATACGTAAACATCCCAATGATTGTGTCTCGATGGCAGCTATCTAGATAAAACATAAAACTGCAGCTAATGCTCGGTGTGCTGTTTTGATATATCACAGTGTCTCAGATACTAGGTGTTTTGACAGCGCTGAGTCTTGCACATAATATTGTCTTGAATACACAGTGAGTTATTGTTCAGTACCTGTTCAACCTGAAGTGCTAATGTTTACCCACACCTAAACAAAACACAGGATGTGTGTTTTACCTGTGAATGTAACAGATCAAGATGAGAAACCGTTTTGTTTAAATCGCATTGTTTAGTGACAGGTTTAGTTTTGTCCCTTTATTTGGAAAGGGCTTCTAGAAAACAGGTTTTTCACAAGTTGCTTTACAGAAAAAAAAGCTGCATGCATGCACACAAACAGGACTTAAGTACGTGTTGCACAGCACTAAGAGAGCACGCATTCCAGTGAGACCGTTGAGTGTTTCAATAGGCAGTGAAGCATTGAATTTTGTGCTTATACTGGAAGTGTGCCTCCGGTTGCCAAACCTTGAGAATAATGAAGCTCTTAGGTTCAGTTAACTTTTGTCCACATAAGTACGTACTCAAGTCTTTTGATTGTACGCTAAATAAGTTTGAGTCACAACAAGATGTTTGAGAAGTATCGTGAGATCATGATAATAAAGAAATACAAATAACCTGGAGATTATAAGTAAGCTAATTTGGCATTTTTGAGTAGCAGCATTGTGCCAGCAATTGTCAGTTTGATATTACTGGCTGTGTAATAAAAGGTGTTAAACTACTTCTCAAAGGAAGTGTAGCATTGTAGATTGATTTCTCTCTAGTAAACTCTTTTGTCATGTAAAGTGACGATGGAACGAGGCTTGCCAAACTTTAAAAAGTTCTGCACAAAGTTAAAAATATCTCTGTATTGGGGGGGGGGGGGGGGTGTATTGTTTTAAGCATATAAGTAGAAAAACCAGTGGCTGGACTACATAAAACAGAACGATGGAATGTTTCCATCAATCAACCAGTCAATTTATTCAATAGTGTTTGGTGTACTAGAATGCTAAAGGCATTGTTTTGTATCTCCCCTCCATCCATTCACTTTTGATTGTTCCCACATAAATTTCTTGGGGGTGTTACTTTCAGAAACCCTCTCTTAGGCTCGAGAACAAGACAAATTTTAGCAAGCAGTTCACAATAAAAAGGTCATAGATGATTGTAGCCTCATAAAACACATTTATTTACACAATATTTTTTTGTCTGCATTGCAGGAGAAGGATGCGATGGAGGCATCAGTTCGGGCCTTTGAGGATTGGGAGTTTAATTTTCTGGAGCGAGAGACCGGCATTGTTGAAGAGGATGAGAGAAAATGCAAGGAGAGAGAGAGTGCAGGAGAGCTTGAAAAGGAAATCTCATGCCAGAAGCTTTTGGTCAATGTTGCACAGGTAAACAGTGTGTCTTTGAGGGAGTTTTTGAGACAGTTGCACAGCTGCTCCTTGAAGTGTTATCAGGGCGTCACATGCTTTGTTTCCGTGTTTACTCTCACATAAATTCCACATCAGTACAGACATGTGATGTCATACTTGTGCATACAATAATTAGATGAAATGATAGGAACAACTAACACTTGAATATATAGTACAACAGTTTTGCAAAAGATCTATAGAAACAGGACCCAGTTCTTTTTGATCACAGTCTGGACAGTCTCCATGCTTCTTTTAGAGACACATAAAGATTGTGGGTTTTTTTTTTCTAAAATGTGTTGCACCATGCTCCTAGCTTTTGCTGAAATCTATTTTCCTCTTTTTGAGAGTTAAAATGAGGAGAAGACCGACCAGAAAGTGAACTGAAGAACCACAAATTTGTGCTCCTCCAACAATAATCACAGAGTTGTTGGCATCAAACAACAAAGTGATAAATCTGACTTGGATAGCATTTCAGGGCTGTTGCACATTAAAAGTGAAATTAATCAATCACCACATTAGATGGCTTGTTCTGCTGTACACATAACCTCTCTTTGCAGTTACAGTTCATGCTTCTTTTTTTGGATTTAAGGCTTGCTCTCCTTCTTTTGGCATAAGCTTGAACTCTTTACCTCAAAACCTGATTATGTCGCACAGTGCTATACAAGAAGCTTAATCAGGCCACCATGAGTGAAAAATTATAGAGCAAAACACATGGAAGCAAAAGAGGAGAGATGATTAGGAGAGTCTGGAAAGATTAAACAAGATGAGGAGATATGGAAAAAAAAAGGGTTGCACAATCGTGACTGAAAGATAATATTGTTGACTAAAAATGCTTGAAATCATGCTTATTTGTGAGGGTATTTTTTAAGAGATTAGCTATCCTGCCCTTGAGCAACATTAAAACAACAAAACTCTTCAGATCAGGATTCCCATGGCAGTTTCAAAAGATCTGTAACATGTTGGCACTTGAATTTAAATTCAATTGTTCAACTGACATGTTGGGCGTGTGTACTCTGATTTATGGACTGTTTTAATTTCTAATTCAGTAACTGAACTTTGGAAACCAGCAGTCTGTATGTGGACTTCACCTTAATTCCTAGTGCAATTTTTTGCTGTGTTGTCCGGTCATTTTTCTATCATGGTTGGGTGCTGCGTATTCTGAGCTAAATGTTCAGACCTCAGTAATGATCTCATGCTGATATTAGCAGGCAGTATGTGCTTCGTAATATAACCTGATGATGACACTGACTGAAAACTCATCCTGACTAGCCAAATTGTGTGCCAGAGTGGAGTTAACGTGATTAACGATTAGGCTATCTTATGCCTCATTTAGAAGTCTTCTATACTCTGAATAGTCTCACTCTCTCACAGATTATGTCCAATATTTTTATAAAAGGAAAGAAATGCACCAATTACACAGAATGACACAAAAACAACATCGCTGACAGTCTGAGTCAGAGGATCACCAAAGAGGGATTAATGGTCTTGGGAAAATTTTTGTTTGCATGTCAGTAATTGCTGAGATATTTCAAAGTGAACCAACCAAACATGACATGCTAGGATAGCTAAAAGAGCTAAACTTAAATTCTTAATAGTTTGTTACTTTGTATACCGGTAGTCTCGACTTACATTTTAATGCTGGCTGTTACAAAAAGCTGTTCTTCCTCCAACATTTACAATTCCACAAACATAGATGATGAAAATAATGTTCAGTTGTTTCTCAATTAGATTCAGAATGTAGGAGGAGGGGCGCAGCCTCGGAGATGAAGGCTGGGATTGTGTGAGAGGGATGCTAGTTGACTCAGCTGCACTGTGGCCTCGATGCACATGACATCTCTCACTCTCTTATTGTGACACACTTACTGTGCTAAAGTGGTGATTTTATATCAGCCATATATTCATTTAAGTTGCTTCTCCAGTCCTGCTCTCCTATGTCAGTCTTGTGCCTCTCATTAACTTGCAAAATGGCCATTTGATTTGCATTGTGTCTCGGCTGAAGAGATCGACTCAGCTTAGTGACCTGTATTTATTCACAGCGACATACGCACTGTCACATCGGGGGATATTTACTCAATATTACATCACGGCATAATGAAAAGATTAAGTAAACTCAGGCCAGCTACATGAATCGGCTACAGCACGTAACATTATCTGGGAGGACAGGAAGCCATATACCAGTCCGCACTGATGGGAATGATTGTCTGAATTTTCAGGAGCAAGTCCAACGGTTAGAAAGACAGCTGCGGGACATGGAAAAGGAGAAAGAGAGAGAGATGAATGCCTTGAGGAAAGAGAAGAGGGAGCTCATACACACTCAAATGGTATGTGGGATTTGTCATACTGTAGGTTTTACTAACTTTTGGTCTTTATTTAACTGGTGTAGTATCTATTGCGATGGCCACATTTATTAGTTCTGTTACTTTTCTGTTTTACCGATCTGTTTATTTCTTTTTTGTGTTGTCTGTTCTTGATGTTTCATATGCTGGAAGCAGTATTTGATTATTTGGTTAAGGAACAGCAGGCAGCTAGCTCCTCCTAATGATGGTGGCTGTATTTGAATTTTTTACATTTTACATCGTCATGCCTGTAATTCTTGGTGGCATAGATTCAACAAGGTGCTTGAAACACCCCATATAGAGATGGCATCATCATATAGCTACAGCAGATTTCACACTATTACACTACCAGCAGCCTGAGCCACTGATACAATGCAGGATGGATCCATGCTTTCATGTTATTTACACCAAATTTTGATCCCACCATCCCACAATCTCAGCAGAAATCGAGACCCAGCAGGCCAGCAACAGTTTTCTAATTTTCTGAAATTTTCTGATTAAGAAATCTAATGATGAGCGTTTGTTATACAAAGTATACTAAATGAGGTAAACCAGGAAGTGAGTTCAGATATGAGTTAAATGTTTTTTTTTTAAGCAGCACTGAATCTGTCTGCAGATTTCAGTTCATAGTGACAAACCTGCAGAGGGCTATCACATGACCCTACAGATCCCCTCATTGCTTTAATATCTTTCAACTGCTGCAAATGAACATGTTATTCATTCTAATGTACTTGTCTACATAAGGCCAATAAGCATTATCTGTCTGAAAAGGTCTAAAAATAGCTTTAAAACCTGTTTGGGGTGAAGCCCTGAGCTGGTGTCCCACTACTACCCTGAATTTGTATAGCATTTGTATAGGTTACCACATTGGCATTCACACGTGACTGGTCTACTAGACTTGTATGGATGGTGGGCCAACTGCCAAACCTCCCAGACTTGTTAAAAGGTAGAAATTCAAACCCACATCTACTCCTGACAGTTTCTACAAATTCACCTTAACAGTTGGGCTTCCACCCCGTACAGACAAAGACTAAACTTTTCAGGCAGTTTTTGGTTCACTTGCACCATTCTCATCAGCCTTATTTCAAGCCCCAGCAGGCACTAAATAAAGCCTAGGTAAACTGTGGATTAACTCCTTAGAACCAAGCAGCAGAGAAAGTTGGTGGCTAGTTAATGATTGAAGTAGAGCATTTAGCAGATTAAAGAAAACATATTAACACCGTGAGGCAATAAAGAGAAGAACGAAGTTACACGAGAGTCAATATTATTTGTAATGTACAGGGAGGATTGACTCCAGATAAATGCTGCTGTTGAAGTAGCATAATCCTATATATTAAGTTAGGTATTAAAAACCTGAAACAAATTAAACAAACTCTATTACTGGTTACAGTTCCTTAAGTGCATAAATATGTTTTTATTCAATCTGAGCACAACTTAACAAAGATCAAAAGAGTTGCACTGCTAGCAAAACTAAAGCTGGATCCATATCTCTAAATCACTTGTGAGTAGTGAAGGATTTCAGAAAGTCTAACATGTGTCCATGACCTGTTTCTTTCTTTTCAGTTCAGTTTCGTGAAATGTCTATCCAGCTCTGAGTATAGTCCACGCTGTCATGTGTTATGTGTTTTCATTGTTAATACTTTCTGCCCCAAAGTGTGTGATTTACTCAGTGACTCATTAAACTATGCTGTGGCTTTATCACACAGTCAGTGGCTTGCATTTAAACAGAGTTATGATTGCACCAGTAAAAAAAAAAAGAGCAGGAGACAAGATCTGGATGAGTAAAAGGGAAAATGAGACAAGCAGAGGGAGGAAGCGAGAGTGAGCGAGGAGGGGAGAGAGAAAGAGAGAGAGAAAGAGAGAGAGCAAGAGAGAGCGAGATTAACTCAGGCTAGAAGGAGGGAGGGAAAGGGGTAGAGGGGGAGGAGTAAGCAACGTGAGGGAGGGTGCTGCAGTTGTGAATGTGTGGATGTCTGAGAGGGAGAGAAGGCAAGCTGGGAGAAGTTTCACATCCTTGCAGCGATTGGTAAGTAAAATGACTGCACTCGAGTTGATTTAAGTGGCTGAGGGGCTTTAAAATAGCGTCCGTCATGAAACTGGATTAATGTGAAGTTCATCAGCTGTTGTAAATAAGAGAGGGGACTGAAAAAGGGAGGGCAGAAGGGAGTGGCAGTACAGAGGAGGAGAGAGGGAGAAGCAGTGTCAGACAACATGACCAAGTGTGTATGACTTTAATATGACTACATGCAGGATGTGGTTTGCTTGTCACAGATGTGTTGGGAATTTTAGTGCTCTGAGCTGTTTGTGTCTCTGTATATTTATTTGTGAAAACAGTTGGATCGTATTGTGTCAAGAAAGCATTTGAATATTTACCAAATCCCTTAGAAAACAACACTGATGTATGTGCAGCAGATGTTTAACAGCCACACTTCTGCTGCCAGCATGTGCTGTTGTGCTGAGTAGTGAAAGAGACGGACAAGGGTTAAACAGTGGACTGCATGTAGTGACTGAATTGCTCATGTGTTTGTGAGTCAAGCAGGGAGAGGGAGGGATAGAGGGGAAGATAGTGGAGCTGTGATAATTTTTTAACTCATTACAATCCCTCCTGGAAGTTTTAATTCTCAGGCAGATGTGGTATGTTGAGAAATTTATTTTTTTAATCTATGTGTTTTGCTTTACGGTTACAGTTGGTGAAAATGAACAGATTGTATTTGTACCCTGTAGCCAGTGTTGATCACAGATGCTTTACTGAGGTTTGGAATTTAAACCTGGCTTTCAAACAGGTTCGCAAAGACAAGACGCCGCTCACCGACTGGTCTGACATCACCAGCTCAGCTCCCTGCATGATGTCGCTTTCTCCTCTGACGGTTCACAAGCCTCCGCAGGTATGCAGCTTGTCACAGAGGTTTGGTTTTTTGTTTCTGCAACAGTTAACCTCATCATTTGGTCTAATGTCATAATTGACATTTGTGCTTTAATTCAATTACTGATTTCCAAAACATGTGCTGATAGCTAACAGAAAGATCTGAGATGACAGTGTCTGTGTTTTGAATGTACTTTAAGCACACTGTCTTTTTATTTTTTAGGATCCAAGCAAAGAAGGTGTCAGTCTGCCCAGGAGACGAAGCTCGCATCGCAATAACAGACTAAACGACAGGCCGGTGTCAGCACAGGGTGAGTCCACTTTTTCTATCTCGCTTTGTCCTCCTGATTGCTCAGGCTGAGATGTTTGTGATATAGAACAATAAACATGTTCTCTCTGCACCCTTGTGCTCATTTTGTCTGGTCTGTTTGCTCAGTTCCCTCCCTTTTAGTCAAATCAAAGGCGTGTCAGTAGAGTTGGCAGGTCGTTATTACATTGGTTTTGCCTGTGCGGACCAGATGAGCCTGAGAATCACCCATATACTTAAGCCTAAAATCTCCCCAGTAGTATCTGTTTTTCACATGCCCATCTATCTGTCATTAAATAGTAGCCGGATCTTCAGGGTCATGTCACGTCTTGTCAGGAGTTTGCTCTTCTTCTTAATCCTCTAAGTCTCTTCCTGAAAATCATATCTGACTCTTCTTGTATGTAAAATATAAAATGAGTGAGTCAACATTTTGATACCACATGACAGATTTCTCTCACGCCGAATCTTATAAAAAGCTATTGATGCTGACCGATGCATGTTGTTCTCACATGTCTCTTTTTATTTCCTTCCACTTTCAGTACTGGTAAGGATGCATCCTGACAGCCAGGCCCCAGAGGCTTTCACATCCCCTGTCCTGTCCCATAGACTGAGCAATGGGCACAGCAGTGGGCACGGCAATGGGCACAGCAGTGGGAACGGCAATGGGCATGGCAGTGGGCACAGACCTGGGACCAGCAATGGTGGTGGAGTCTTAACTCCATGTAATAGTACAACAAGCTCTCGTGCTGCCAGGTCAGTGTCTTCACTTTTTAAAAAGCAAATGGGGCTCTTTAATGCATTTTTAAAAGTTCATGTACTAGGTAATTATATTCACATGCAACCAGAATGGATTTTAATTGCTATTCTTTTGGCCCACTGAGTGGAGAAATGTAGCATGTGAAGGGTTTTTGCGCCATAATTCACATTTTTAATACAAAAAATATGTATATATAATTTGACACTATTAATTAGTGGGTCCTGGTTTGTGGTCATCAAGTATATTTTCAGACACACAAGGCACTATAACCACTTGGCATCAGGTTGCTCCATGACCACAGTTTCTGTTTGTTATGTCTTTACTATAGCAGATAAAACCATTTTTGATAAATTAGGATACTTTCAAACACATTGTGGCAGCAAAGTGCAACAAGAAACCCTCTTAATCAGGCCAAAATTGCATGAACACACAATATAAACCACGTTGGGTGTAAAATCAAAGTGGGAGCAACCACATTTTGCTATTAACCATTTTCCCACGGCTGTTGTTTTGTTTTCTATCCATATTAGATTCAGTAATTGGTTGAGCAGTTTTACTATATTGCATTATAAATTTTTCCAGTTGGAATAATGGTCAAAGGATGGATTTCAGATTGGGCCAAAATGACCAGATTATTTTATGTTTTTTGGCTTGCTAACAAACGACGTTAGCAACTCTGTTGTGAACTTGCATACAACAGCAGCAACAGTTGCAGGCGTACTTTGTTGTGTTACTGGGAGTAAACGGAGTGTAGAACTGTCTGTTAATGATAAAACATTTGCAAATGAACATGGGGCTTGCGCAGCAGCAGAAGATAAGGTTAGGTGTCGGTTGAGGTGATTGCACTGGTGTTACAAGTCTGTTCATTGAATAGTATTGAACATACTACATGATGGGTTTCAGGAGTACTTCATGATGTAGCACATGTCATGATTTGGCCTTTTGCATTGTCTCATCCTGTTAAACACTAGCTCAGTCTTTGCTGATGATAAGCTTGAGTCTGGTTGATTATGCTTCATATGTCCATTTAATTCTACTGATAACTTGTTAAACAAATACAGCTAATTGGATTATTTTCTAAAGAATATTTTTTTTAATTTAAACTAACTGTATAAGGCTTTTGTACTGAATTATATTATTCCTTTTTTCTTACAGTCCATGCCTTTTGGATCTCATTGAGATTGAGAAGAAACTGAGGGAAGCCAAAGCAGAGAGAGAGAGGCTGCTCAGAGAGCGGGTGAGTCACCTGCTGTGGGAAACACTCGCTGACACCTCTAATCATCAGCGACACACTGAATTAGATACGCCTGTCTGATTACTGACACCCACTCAGCTCCAGGAAAGTAGACAGCAGATGTTTGGACTTTTGTAATGCATGTTTGTAGCACTGGCAGTTGAGAGACTAAAAAATGTGCAGCCATATGACTAAGAGTTTCAGAGAATTTCAAAAAAGGAATGGGAGGATTTAGAGTAACACTGATTTCAGTTTCCTTTATGCTTTTGGATGCATACCTCCAGCTGGGTTAAACCAGTATCGCTTCCGTCTTACTGTGTTACCTTGGAAATGGTTTGGGTAATAATTTGTTTTGATGTGCGTGTGAACTCAGGAAGATCAGCGACGGTTGCTGATGGAGGAGAGAAGACAAAAAGAGCTTAACTCTTCCAGAACAGAACCACCAGAACCAGAGACCCCACAAAGACCAGAGCCAGAACCTGAAGAGCAACAAAGGGTCATCTCTTCCCCAAACTCCTCTGAGGTATGAATGAAATTCAAACTATAAGTTAGTAAACAAAATATTTTGTTTTCCTCATAAAATGATGAAACCTAATGCAACAGACATACATATGTACTCCTTTTAATCCATGTATTATCGATGTTCTCGTCGAGACCTGATGCTGACATTACCCACAATACAAGGAGTTTCCATGAAACTGTAACGCGGGATTGTTAGATTAGTTTTGAGCACTGTTGCTTCACAGCAAGAGGTTAGAATCCACCAACTGGCTGGGGCCTTTCTGTGTGCAGTTTGCATGTTCTCCCCATGTTTGCGTGTGTTCTCTCTGGGTACCCTGACTCCTTCCCTGATAGGGAGAAGCAGAAGCGAATGGATAAATCCTCTTCACCAGTTCAATTTTTTTCCCAGAATGTTTCGTTGGTGGTACCAAAAGACAATGCAAGCTTTGACGCTTATGTCACCTGTTTTGTTGTTATTCTGTTTAATTTTTCATGATTTTATAACTAACTGATTTCCAGCATTTTTAACCAAGACATTTACATTTTTATCATCTCATCCTTGGGGTTTTGGGACCCAAAACAAGTGTAACCACTATAAACACCAATAGGAACTGGTCAGTTTATCATGGTAAATTGACTTTTTTTTTCAAGCTTCTTTAAAGTCCATTTGTCTTCCAGCAGCGTAGCCTGCCCCTCTTCCTCTCTCCAAACTTTGACCTGAGGGCCCATGTGGAGTCTCTGGGTCATGGAGTGACTGGCTGCACAGAACTGCGGCTGACGTCTCGACGCTGTGCGGGCTTCCTTACCAAACGAGGGGGGAGGGTCAAAACCTGGAAGAAGAGATGGTTCCTGTTTGACATGGACCACAGACGACTAGCCTACTATACAGGTTAGACTGGTTGGAGGGGTGTGCTCGCTGACTCTGTGTTTGCCTCTTTGTTTGAATGAACCTTTCTCTGTCACGCTAGGAGGTGGTCAGACTTATTATAAGATTACATCACATCAAAGTTTTTATTCTAAACATTTTCTTAAATTTATATTTGTTTTTTTACTTTTTATTGTGCTTTGTAGAAAGAACAAAGATTTATTTATTTTTTTTATTCACATTGACTTAAATATTCAATATTAATGTTCTAAAGTTCCTTTTTTTGCCTCTCCCTTTGCTGCAGACTGTGATGAAAGGAAGCTGAAGGGAGTCATTTATTTCCAAGCAATAGAGGAAGTTTACTACGACCATCTACGAACAGGCACCTCTGTGAGTTCTCATATTTCACACAACTGGGCTTTAAATAAATCTGTGAAGTTTTTCATGTGTTCATGAGCACAGACCTTGGATCAGAAGGGCAACAGTTTATAAATGTAGCTTAAACTGCACTGGACTCATTTTGTAGAGGTTCTAAAGTCATTTCTTGACATGTCATCCAGTCATAAATCCGCCAAAACACTTTCAAAAAATATTTCTAGATTCTCTTTACAGAATGTTTTCAGGACCAATATTTATAATCATTATTTTATTTTTTTTTTTTTATTTATTTATTTATTTTTAAACCTGTCCCGTTTGGTTCTTTTGCCATCAGAATTATTGTCTAAAGGCGAAGAAAGATGCCCAACGGATTTACTTTACCAAATGGACCATCCCAGCCTTGCCGTAATGGTCCATTTGATTTACCTTTTATTGTTTATTTTATTTTATTTTTTTTTTTACTTGCTAGATACGGGACAGGGGAAAAGAAAAGGGAGAAAGAAAGAGGGGGGAAAAAACAAAACAAACAAAAAAAAAAAAAACAGCGGAGAAGAGGGACGGGGATAAAGGGCAAAAAACAAAAACCAACAAAATAAGCAGACAAAAAATACATATATCGATCACCTGGATCACCTGTTGAGAAAGAAAAAAGAAAACAAGCAGAAGAAAACGAGAGTAATAGAATAAACAACATCACAATGATATATGGGAATATAACACTACATACTTAATATTAAACATTATTGTGCAGCACGTAAGATCGACAGCGCACAGTGTGCTTTGAGGTAGGAGCCAAAAAGGGTGTAGTTTGTGTGTGTGATCACCTGTGTGTACACCTGTGAGCATGAGCGCGCTTGTATTTAAAAGGTTCCTTAATGTAATGATCTGCTAGAGGGTGTGGGGGGCCACAGTCCCATCCTCCAGGGCATGAAGCAGGTATGGAGGAGATCAAAACTCCAGACATCCAGAGGCCCCCAGAACACAAGAGACCAAGGAAGACCAACAGAGGGGCAGCCGCGCCACTGTCCCAGAAAGAGCTGAGGAGAGTCCCAGATGAGGGATCACTCAGCAGCCGCGGAGCAGAAGCCAGGGGGGGTTATTTATAATCATTATTAAATATATTACAATAGCGCAGAGAGGAATTCCAATAAATATTTTTCTTTCTCCTGAAACGTACAGTTAACACAAACAAAACAACTCAAGTAGAATTAAGATGACTATCACAAGTACACACATGTGCGTTTGAGTTTATTGTAGTATGTAAACCAGTTCCAAAATTTGTTTTGCTACCTTATATTTCCAAATATTTTTGTTTATATGATATGACCTGATACATGTACCATCATATTTGAATAGACTAGAAATCAAAGGTAGGTTGTTGGTAACATTAGTACTGCTTAGTAAGACTTTTATTTGGTGCTCACTGGCATCTTCTAAGAAAGTAAAAGTGTCAACCCTCTTACTTACAGTGACCTTATTCACCATGTAGGAATAAATGAGGAAAAGAAAATCCTCAGGGAAATAGTTTGTGGTCAGAACATCCTGTTCTTTTCTTAGTTGTGTGAAACAGGTGATTATCAGTCTGCACTTATACAACAAATAGAGGCTAAGTTAATGCTGCAAGACAGAAATGAGAAAGATGGTTAAAAAGTACAAACATTATTATAACATTAATCTCTTATTACCAGACATTTGTTCTGCTGGGCAGCGGTTTTACTTGGATATACACTACCAGTGAAAAGTTTGGACACACCTTCTCATTTAATGGTATCGATCGATAGATAGATAGATAGATAGATAGATAGATAGATAGAATTATCTAGCAAAGAAAAAAATGATAAATAACTCTAAATATGTCTTATATTTTAGATTCTTGATAGGAGTCACTCTTTGCTTTGTTGGCAGCGCTGCAAACCATTGACCTTCTCTCAATGAGCTTCATGATCACCTGAAATGGTTTTCAGTTCACAGGTGTGCCTTGTCAGGGTTCATTTGTGGAATTTCTTGCCTTCTTAATGGGGTTGTGTTGTGCAGAAATTAGGTTGGTGCACAGCTGACAGCCCTTTTTGACAACTGTTAGAATCATATTATGGCAAGAACCAATCAGCTAAGTAAAGGGAAACGACAGTCTGGCATTACTTTAAGAACTGAAGGTCAGTCAGTCTGGAAAATTGCTCAAACTGAATGTGTCCCCATGTGCAGTCAAAAAACATCATGCATGAGGACCGCCGCAGGGAAGGAAGACCAAGAGTCACCTCTGCTGCTGAGGATAAATTCATCTGAGTCACCAGCCTCAGAAATCGCAAGTTAATGAAAAGCAATAAGCATAAGATATTTGTTTGGACCAAGAAACATGAGGAATGGACATTAGACCAGTAAAAATCTGTGCTTTGGTCTGATGAGTCCAAATTTGAGATCTTTGGTTCCACCCGATGTGTCTTTGTGTAGCGTAGAAAAGTTGAACGGATGTTCTCCACATGCATGGTTCCCACCATGAAGCTTGGAGGAGGAGGAGTGATGGTGTGGGGATGTTTTGCTGGTGACACTGTTGGGAATTTATTCAAAATTGAAGGCGCACTGAACCAGCATGGCAACCACAGCATCCTGCAGCGACATGCCATCACATCCGGTCTGCGTTTAGTTGGACCATCATTTATTTTTCAACAGAACAATGACCCCAAAAACACCTTCAGGCTGTGTAAAGACTATTTGACAAAGAAGGAGAGTGATGGAGTGCTGCTCCACATGGCCTGGTCTCAAAAGTCACCAGACATTAAGCCAATCGAGATGGTTCAGGATGAGATGGACCACAGAGTGAAAGCAAAATGACCAACAAGTGTCTGGGAACTCCTTCAAGACTGTTGGAAAATTATTTCAGATGACTTATGAAGCTCATCGAGAGAATGCCAAACGTGTGCAAAGCAGTAATCAAAGCAAAGGGTGGCTATTTTGGAGAATATAAAATATAAAAAAATTTTTTTGCTTCCTACTTAATTCCATATGTGTTCATTCATAGTTTTGATGCCTTCAGTGAAAATCTACAATGTAAATAGTCATGGAAATAAAGAAGAATGATTAAACTAGAAGGTGTGTCCAAAATTTTGACTGGTATATCTTAACAAACAAAAAAAAGCACTACCACTAAGCAAAAAAAGCTGCTTCTTCATCAGCTGATGACGGTTTTTATTGTCTGTGCCTTCTTTTTAGTCACCACGGCCCAGTCTGACGTTCTGTGTGAAGACATATGACCGTCTGTTCTTTCTGGTGGCTTCCAGTGCAGTGTCCATGCGGATCTGGATGGATGTTATTGTCACAGCAACAGACGAGCATAGTCGTTATTAACTTTTGAATTTAAAATCCTTGCTTCTAGGCAGGCAGCGCAAGAGGGTTGTGTTTCCCTCTCTGCTGTCTAAGGTCCGATTTTGTTGAAGATCCACCTCAGGAGCTCATTCTATTCCTGGACTCATGAATATGTGAATAAAGTGCACGAGATACAGATGTGGTTAAACTGAGTTGTGGAAACTGTTACTGACAGAGTGATTGATGGCGACAGAGGTTCAGCAGCTGCAATCCACAAGCAGCTTCACTCAGCAGCTTGCACAATGGGTGTCTGTTACTGGGAGGTGTTAAGCTGAGCTTTACCTCCCTCTCCTGGTCACAATCCAGCATTACAAGACTGATATACACTACGCAATAATACACTACAACAGGTGGTGAACATAATAACAACTCCTGTGCAATACTATGCATTCCACTGTAACAGTCCAAAAATAAGTGTACTTAAATTAGACTGTCAGAGGCACGTTGAGGTTAAACACTGTGACCGTTTTGTGTTGTAATATGTTTTGGATTGCTTTATATTGTCAGATGTTCCCATTAAAATGTCCAAGTTTTCTCTGTTTTTATTGAAGATACATTGTAAATGACATTTTTAAAATTATTTATTATTCAGAAATTTTTATGGGTTTGATTTTCAAATAAATGAAGACATACACCGTTATGCACTATTAAAAGTTTATTCATAAAAAAAAAATCATGTTTTCTCTGCTTTTATTCATAATAAATTTTTATTGTAAGATGGTTGCAATAATAAATAATTCTGACGAATGAATGTGGAAGTTACAGATATAATCCAGTTTGTCATCTTCTTCTTTCGGCTGCTCCCTTTAATGGCTGCCACAGCAGATCATCTGGCTCCATGTCACCCTGTCCCTGGCATCCTCCTGTGTTACTCCAACCCTCTGCATGTCCTCCTTCACTACATCAACACCATTCTTTGTCTGTTGAAAGGTTGAAAGGTCTAAGCTATCTCTAACTTTGTCCCCATACTGCTCAACCTGAGTTGTCACTCTGATTTTTAGTCGTGTCTATTCTGGTCACTCCCAGTGAAAATCTTGGCATTTTCAATTCTGCCACCTCCAGCGCAGCCTGCTGTCTTTTCATCAGTGTCACCGTCTCCAAACCACACAGCAGGTCTCGGTATCATCTTGTAAACCTTCCCTTTGCCTTGTCACCTGACACTGAACTCCGCCCACTCCACCCCACCTTCACCCTCTCTTCTTCACCTCTCTTGTGCATTGTCAGTTACTTTGGATGGTTGACCCCAGATACTTAAAACTCATTCACCGTCATTACCTCTGCACGTAACATGTTGAGCTTTCCACGTGTCTCTCTTGCCCACACACGTCTTGCTTCTGCTGACTTTTGTAGTTACTGCAGTTCTGTATATCACCCTTGCTCCTGAAAAACATCACCTCTGTACTTCTTCTCCATTCCTTAGACATGCTCTCACTTTCCAAGATTCTGTTAAAGAGTCTGGTTAAAAAGTCCACTGTCTTCTCTCCTAGACAGCTGTATATCTCCTCACATGTATCATTTGACCCATCTGCCTTTCCACTCTTCACCTTCTTCATAACTGCCCTCACTTCCTCTCTATTAATCCTCTGCACATCCTTATTCACTAACTGTCCTCAATCTAGCCTCCTCTCTCTCATTGTCTAAATTTATCCTTTAATCCTACAACACACTCGCTTTCCTTGTTTGCACCTTTCCATCTCCATCCTCAGTCATTATAACCTGCTGAGCATCCTTTTCAGTTTGATGTGTCTATCGAAAGTCTAAGATGTGATCATACTCGTAACGAACCATTATTGTTAGCAATACAGTTTTTCTGATTAAAAAAGTCGTCTGACAGATAATGCCATATGATGCACTTGGCCTGACACTTGGGCAATTTCCTGCTCTTTTGACATGTTGAAATTTCCTTTGACATCAGTGGCATAACCACATAAAGTCCCCTTTTTTTTTCTTAAGTTATCTTTAAAGCTTTTAATTTTTCTCTTTTAACCTCAGTGGAACCATAAATACCACTGAGTGCACTGATGACTTTTGCTTCTGGTAACAGGTAGGATAATAAATCATTTTATAAGAGAAGATACATATACAAGATACATATGAAAATCAGTTTAGTGTCGAACTATTTCCAAGTACATCACTGTGTACGCTCACCAGCCACTTTATTAGGTACAGGTTGCTGGTACAAGGTACCAGAGCTGTCTTTATTCTTTGTGCCATAGAATATTAACATCAGCTCATAATTCACCTTTCTTTCCCATTTCAAGCTCTCAGTGGGATCAAATGCATTATACAAATAATGCATTATTATGCATTATTTGCTGTCGTGCGATTGGCTGATTACATATCTGTGTTAATAAGCAGCTGAACAGCTGTACTCAACAAAGTGTATTTTGAGTTTGTCTTTCTGCTAGGTTGATTACTACTGATTTTGGTACACAATTCTGCACTTGGTTAAAACAGCTGAAATACAGAGAGAGTATCAAAACCTTGTTGTTCTGCCACACGCCACTCCCTGGACACATCTGACAAGAGCTGTGTGCGACATCCAGACACACTGCCAGTCTGACATGACTCACTTGTTGGATTACTACCACTGATGCTTTAATGCTTGTAAAGCCTTAATTTTAACTTTATTAATATTAATGTTATTATTGTATACTTTAAAATGATCTCAGGATTTGTGACCTCAAATTAGTTTTTTTCAAACTTTTTTTTCTTTCCAGAAAAGACACTGTATGCTGAACACTTCTGTTGGCTTTTAAGGTAAGACTGTTACCTTTATAAATCTACTAAATATTATATGAAATACTGTTGGGGATATAGAATAAGATCATGAAGGATTTTTATATTGCTTCCTCTTTTTAGTTAATTATTACCTTCAAAAAAGGGAAATTACCATATGCAAATAAAGAATAATTATAGAAACAATGAAGCAAACAAAGTCTCACAGGCTTAAAACAATATTTTAGTTATTTTCAGCAAAACATCAACAGTTTGTAGAATGGAAATAGTGTGACTCTCAGCTTGTCCTAAAGACTAAATTGCATTTTCATGTTTGAATGTTAGCCATACAATAACATTTATAGCAAGTAATAAAATTGTCCTGTTTCCAGTACCTCACTCGGATCATCAGACGAATATGATGGTTGCAATAAAGGTTTTCTTTATATGCAGTCTACTTCAAGGTATGTTATTTTAATTTCAGTCATGTTGCCAGGGACTTATCAGTCTTTCCTCATATGTAGATGCAAATGCAGAACCTTTGCGCTGGCATTAATTAGAATGTTTACTTTACCTTAGCTCATGTCATATTTCTGCTGCTTCAACTCAGGTAGCTTATGCCAAAACTGGGCAGTCTTCTTGCCTCAGACTGTAGAAGGACTGAGTGGATCCTGTGTGGTGATCCGCTGCAGATTCACCTTGCCCCCAGAATGGGAGGAATTCCTGGATGATTCATGTAAAGCTATCTGGAAGAAAGGCTGGAGTAGAACTCCGGTGTTTGATTCCAGCCTCACTGGTGCAAGTGGAAGCTTAAATATCCAGCAAGGAAACCTGACTGGGATCCTGCGTGACAAAGACTGCACCACCATCTTCAACAACATGCCACCACGGCATTATGACAACTATTACTTCAGACTGCAGTGTGACAATGATTTGAAGTTTAACTTTCCTTCAAGTGTCCTCATCACCACTCAAAGTTTGTCCCCTCCTCTTGCTATTCTACACATAAAGCCAAATCTTTGCTACATTTTAGTTCATTATGTCATTTTTGTATTGTTCTACTTTTCAGATTCTCGGCCTAAACCTACCATAACTCCATCGAACCTGGAGGTAGAAGAAGGAACTGCAGTGACATTGACCTGCTCTGCTGTTTCTCACTGTCCCATTCTTCCTCCACTTCTGACATGGTCGCCCGCTTTCGGTGACACAGAGGAGGAAGTGGAAGCTAATCCTGCGACCTCTGTGATGAACTTCACTGCTTCTCACCTTCACAATGAACAAAAAGTTTCTTGCACTGCCCTCTATAACCGACAAGCTGGGAAAAGTGACCTTCTGTATGAAAAAACTCTGACGCTAAGTGTTCTTTGTGAGTATATTTTATCACCTTTTCTTTTATTGTTTGCATTCAAGCCATAACATGATTTTATTTATGGTCTGATATTATCTGATTTCGTCTTCTCCAGGATAATAAAAAACCTATAAAAGAACATCTAATCTGATGGTTTAGGGTTTTTTTTGTATAGTTTCAAAAGTCACTCTGTTTCAATGAGCTTCAGTTTTGCCATTCAATCAAGTTGCAATCAAGCTCTACAGCTGGGATAGACCCTTGGTTACATTGTAAACATTTGGCAGGTCTCCAGAAACACAAATCCAATTTTGCTGATGTGAAAAAACAAATGTTTATCATTCCAATTGTAGGCTTGACATTGGTTATGAGCGGCCCAAAAAAATCTGTCTGTGCAGATAGATTGTGTATTTACAATTTCATATTTCTCTTACAGATCCTCCAAATAACACATCCGTTAGTTACTCTGGTCCTGTAAAAGAAGGCAGCTCAGTGACCATGACCTGCAACACTAATGCGAATCCAACCGTGGACAGCTACACCTGGTACAAAGTGAATGGAGATCAGGTGTCAGTGGTGGGATCAAAGAAGAGGTTTTCAGCCACAGTGTCAGAAGTTGACAGTCAGTTTTTTTGTGGAGTCAGTAACAGTTATGGAAGCCAGAATTCTTCTATCACTCAGATTGACGTACAGTGTAAGTGACACTGAAACAAAAAGACAGATTATAAATGTTGGATCACAGCGTAGACTGAACCCATGCTTGTTTATTTTTCCAGTTTCCCCGAGGGAAACAACAGTAATCGTCGATCCCACTGGTCCAGTTCTGGAGGGCAGCTCTGTTTCTCTGATCTGTAAGAGCCGCTCTAACCCACCAATGACCAACTACACCTGGTACAGAGATAATGAGATGGATAAGGAGCTCGGACCAGTCTTGGTCATAGACGGTGCCGACACCAGCCACAGCGGTGATTACCACTGTACAGCCAAAAATGATCTGGGAGAGGAAACGTCAGCAGCAATTCAGCTGGACATTCAGTGTGAGTTAATTTAACACAGTAAAGACATTGATTTACACCGAAAACAAACGACAGAACTGTATGTCTACAGTGTGCTCACGCCCTGAATATGGCTCTACTGTATATCCAGCTGTGCTCAACCCAACATGATCTGGGGCCAAGACTTGTTGACAGGGCAACACTAGTGTCTGAGCTATGGACAGTAACACATTGTCATATTGCGTGACAACCTCAAAATCCTTCTGACTCCATCATGACTGAGCTCCACTGTGTCCACATGTGTGCCAGTGTCTCAATGTATGTGTAGCTGTTTTGTTTAATTTGTTTCCTCATCAAGCTGTAAAAGAACAGAAATGTATGATTGAAGTCATGGTAATATTCACAGAGGAAAAAAAACAAACAGTTATATTGTTCGTTTTCCTTCGTTAATCACCACCTCTTCTTTGTGCCTTTGTGCTTGGAAACATACTGCCCAAAATAGTAAAAAAAAACAAATATAAAACCAAAACCCAAAGAAAAATACAGTTAATTCTATCCAACAGGAATAATATGAATAACAATGAAATAAGAAAAAAGTATTATGAAAAAAGTATATAAAAGTATTATAACAAGTATATGAGTTAATAATTTTCTGTCCTAAAAATTGCAACTGAGCACCCCAAGTTATATATTTACTGAATATGCATTCCCACACAAGTAAATAAAAAAGTCTTTGGATGCATTACTAACAAGGAACATTATTTTCCTTTCAGATCCTCCTAAAAATACTTCAGTGTCTGTTGATCCTTCTGGCCCTGTGCTGGATGGCAGCTCTGTGACTCTGACTTGCACAAGCATCGCCAATCCAGCAGCGGTGAACTTCACCTGGTTCCAGGTGGCAGGAAGGAAAAAGGAAGCGGTGGGCTTTGAGCAACACCTCACCTTCAATGTGACCAAACTCTCAGATGATCAGTATCATTGTGAAGCTCTGAATGTCCATGGAGCTGAATGCTCAGAGCCTGTCAGCATTGATGTCACATGTAAGACTCTCCTTCTTGTTTTCATTCCTTTGAAGCCTTTATGTTTCCCCAAGAAAACCGCCCATAAGCCTGTTCTGTTAACCCATTACCTTCTTTGTCTCAGTTGCTCCAGAGATCCTATTTTCTTCCCGCTGTGTGAAGATTTTGTCCCAGATCCGATGTACCTGTAACACTCAGGGGAACCCACTTCCCTCCCTGGTTTGGCAGCTGGCTGGCGAGCTTGTCAATCACTCTGCTGATATCCCAATTCGGGAAGTAAATCTGGGAAGCACGAGCGTGAGGAGCGTCATCACTCTGTACTACTTGGGCCAAGGCATGCCCTCTCTGGTCTGCCTGAGCAGCAACTCCCTGGGGTCTGATAGTATGGCTTTCAATATATCCTCCAGTGAAACTCAGCTAGGTAAATAAATCTGTAAGCTTCACTTTATATTTGGCTTTTCTGTTGTGTCGTTTGCATCTTTTAGTGATTGATATGACTGTTTTTTTTTTTAAAGTCCTCCATACTCTTTCTTTGCTGATTGGCTCTGGAGTGGGAGCACTGGGGATGTTGCTGGTTTTCATACCACTACTGATATGCCTTTACAGGTGAGGAACACAGAACACTGGCACCAGATATTTTCAAAGTAGGTTCCGATTATCATATATAATCCAAAATGCATATAACAGACAGATTTCAAGGTTCCTTTTGTAAGCTGACTAATTATAGAGCAACCACAGCTGCCACAAATCATTACTAACAAGACAGCCTTCTGATGAAACTTTATCTGCTGAAAGAAAGTTTCTATGTCCAACTTGAAGTTGAAAACACACACATGTGATACATGAATTATGACAAAATCAAAACAACATCAAGGGGTATAACGACTTTTAGAGTATTTAACCTTGTGGCAAGGAATTTTCCAGCAGAAAGTATTTTTCCTAAAGCATGTTTTAATGTGAAACATTTAATGTGAATTAAACCTTTCACCTTTCTGTGATGGTTGCAGGAAAAGGAAGGGTAATGTTTCACTTGACAAGGGACCTGTGGATATTTCAGACTGTTTAGTCACCAATGAGGTGAGTTTATGTCACTGCACATATATGCGTTAGATGAAGAAAAAACCCCACTTGTGGTAGAATGAGTTTGCATCCAGCTCTTCCTGTGTACATGCCAATGTGTCAGTGTGATTTAAACACCAAAACATATTGTCTGTGAAGGTTTTCAGTCATCCAGGTCATCGTAGTCTAAAAAGCTTGGAAAGAAGAAGAAGCTTCTCGGCTGAGAGATGAAACGTCTTCAAGAAACTTCTAGACATCTTTCTTTCCAAGCTCTTTAGACCCCTAAACATATTCTGACTCTCTGAGCTAATGGTGTGTCCTGTTTGAATGATAAAATGAACGTTTTCTTGCATAGTAAAATATATTATGCCAAAACATATGTTCTTTAAAAAATGCAGTTAAAGTGACCCTCATCATTGAAATAGAAAAAAACATCTTTTCTGTGTTACTGAAACACACTGTTGTGGTTTCTCTGTAGACTACCTCTTCAAAGGCAGATGTGATTTATGTCAATAAAGCCGTTCTTGAGGAGGAAGCAGCAGAATACAAGGAAGACTCTCTCCATTATGCTGATGTGGACTTTGCTAAACTTCAGGCCAGGTCAGAGGGCAAGCTCGGGGAAGGTGAGATCAAAGGGCTGGCCTCTAAGACTGGTGTGTATTCTGAGATCCGTCGAGAAGCACCAAGCAATGGAGGAGATGCAAAGTAAGAAGAAACACTTGCAGATGCTCATTTGGGAAGAGAGAAAGATGCTAAGGGACTTACATGAAGGGTTAATGAAAAAGTGGTCACTTAGCTTTAGAGGAATTGACAGCAGAAGCCCAGGAGTTTGGACATTCCCTCCAGCCCTGGTTTTGATCCTCGTCTGTAAATTCTTCTCCTGTCTTACTAGTAAAAATAGCATGACAGAAAAAAAAGACATATCTGTATGCTGAGGTTGAATCTTTAACTATATGCGTATGATTAACCTTTGTCTAATTCTAAAAAAAACTTTGTGCAGTGTGTATTTATTGACAACTTTGTAATGCATAATTATTATGTGATTAAAAGAGTAACTGGCCCTGCAGTCAAGTTTGCCATCAAATAACAGCTTGTGTCAAAGCAGGTTATGAAATGGAACTATGCATACAGTAAAGTACTTTAATTTCAAGACAGATATATACATTAAAAAACTCAGCAGGAGGATGGGAGCACAATTTTACAACAGCAGTCATTTCATTTTATCACTTATCCATATACACATCCCCAACAGTCTTACATCTATGATAAAAAGATAGGTTTGTGTACTTGTGGGGACTTATTACTATACATAAAGGAAAGCTAAAATTATATCCCAGGAAGGAAAAAAGAAACAATGAAGTAATACAAGCCTTGTTCAGTATAGTTAGCCTGGCAAATATATTTCAGAACATCCATGGCACAAACTGGCAGAGATGTCTGAATAGTGTCAAAGCATTTTTAGTCAAATTTTGACCTGAGAGTACTGAGGCTCATCTTCGCTGCTGCTGCTGGAGCCTTTCTTTGCTCGCTGGTGCCCAGACTTTGGCTTAAAGTTCACATGAGCATAGTTGACCTCTACTTCATCTTCACTGGTATCTGTGTCTGAGTCAAAGTTATATGTATATGGAGGTTTGGGTGGAAGTTCATCGCCGATGTTCTCATAGTCCTCCTGCCCTTCTTGTTCTGTCTAGATGACAAAAAGTGACAAAACGGTGTCATAATTTCTGACAGTGTCTGGATTTGATGTACAAAAATAACCCTTGTTGAAGATAATATTCATTCTTTGCTTTGCCTTAACTTAATATTCCTAGCTACAATGATTTTTATTTGTATTTGTATATCATATACAATGAGTATATGATATACAAATACAATGAAATAAGGTAATAAACCGAATAAGATACATGAAAAAAAAGGCATTTTGAGGTTTCTTACCGCTTTTGACTTCTTTGGCTTTGACACCACAGAGTACTCAGCATCCTCCTCTGGATCCCTGGGAAAAACATATAAAAGAAGTCATGCAATAACATATCATTTAGGCTCATTTTATATGCAAAATTGATTTCTCACTTCTTTCTATTCGCAAAGAACACAGAAGCGTAGTTGAGAGAATCATTTCCCATGTTTCCACCATGTCCTTTGATTGGGTTTTGTGCAGAGGCAGCCTGAGCAAATGCAGAGAGAACTTGTTAATGAATGTACAGTAGCAACTGAATCAATTCATTCATGCCTTACATGAAGGATAATTAATAACTATACTGACAGATATATATTAATAGTAAGGGACAGCATACAAAGGCTGGATTAGTGGAGATAAAACTTTACAAACTACTCTTGACTTTTATTATTTTCTACAGAGCCCCTAAAGTACTGAAACATGTTTTTAGTGGTTAATAAAGGTCATTGCCTTCCTACATCGTCTGTGCACAGACAAAAATAAATAAATGAATACAAAATAAGATAAAATAAAATAGAATCAAATAACCTCTTTGCAATCTTTTGCCAGTTACTGAGAAATTTTGTTCAAGTATTTATGCTTCAGCTTCAAGTTATATTTTTACTTTTAGAATTTTGTCTGAATGATTTTTATAAAACATTAGGTTGTTTTTCACTGGCATAATTAGAAGTTCATAACATTTTAAGAGTTAACAAAATATGTTTAACTTAAATGCATATAATATATACATTTAATATTTCCAGTTGTGCAGTGTTTCATAAGTCTGTTTAATGAAAAGAGGCTGTGCAGTAAAACAGGAATGAGCAATCTTTGAAATATGCTCAATTCTCAGTATAATTTACGTTATACTTTAATATTGTCGCTATTAAAGTTTCATTTATTTATTCATTTCTAAATGGATTTGTCTTTGTTAAGCTTGCTCTGATATGACTGGATCACCTGTTCGCTTTTGGGCAGATTCACAGTAGAGTAAACAGTGTTCACGTTGGATGCAGTCCTGTGGAAAAATAATGATGTTAAAAATAAAAAATACACATTCAGAATCAGAATCAGGACCATTCAAGAGCTGAGCAGACTCTCAGTGTGCCATTCATAACTGAATGATGTTAAATGGGTGCTTTGACGAAAGAGTGAGCATCAGCACCCAGCTCCCCTGCCAACAATGAGTCCCTTGTTCTGAGCTGGACAGTGCGAGCTGCTGCAGACTTACGTGCTGTCTGGATGACGCTGGGGTCGTTGGGCATTTGGTTGACATGGCTGGTCTAGCAAGAGGTCATCTCTGCTCCTGAACGGCTCTGCCAAACCACTCTGATTCCCACTGCTCCTGCTGACTCCATTCCAGGAACCCTGATTAAGTTTACAGATGGAAATGCATCATTTTTGTTTCATTTCACTAACAATTCAAAAGATTTAACATATGAGTTAATACCAGAAAACTACTCCAGCACCACACATTTGTAGTTCTTTGTTGAATTAAATTGTTCCTTCTGCGTCTGTAAACAAAGGGGCAGAAGAGCAGTCATACAGGCCAATCACCCGAACACGTTTCTCTAATGGAAACTATTTGTTATTTACTTTGTATATTACCTGTACAAAAAGATGAGTATGCATGCAATTAGAAAAATAAGACAAAGCGAGAAGGCCTCCACAATCTTCATAACTGTGTCTGTGGTTAGAAGAGACAGAACATCAGTATATAGAGAGATTTGTGAACAGGTAGCACAGAAAAACAAAAAGCACCCAAAGAGCACAAACCTACACCAAGACAGCTCAATGGGCAGTGTTACTTTTAAGGGCATACATACATTGTGTGTATAATTTTTTTCTTTGTTCTGTTTAAATGTTCTTTTCAAATAAGGGTAACCTGACACATGTTTACTTTGATTACACAGACATTATGCAGGAGTAGGTGATGGATAATAGGCACTGATTTGTAAATACCTGGACATGAATAAGTTGAGCTTATTAAATAATGTAATATTGTTAAAACAAATGTTGATGGCTTGTTAACATGACCCCACTCTACACCACTACAAAGTTTTATATACGTATTAAAAAAAGGAAAAATATAATTTACATTTGTTATTATATAAAAATAATGCACAGTAGAGATACAGGTCCATGCCTTTGGAATTCACTCACCATCAAATAGCTTGATTGGCTCAGATGATCTTTCACCAATCTTGTTTTTTGCGATGCAGTAGTACTCCCCAGGCTGGTCTGATCTTACTGAAATATACTTATCGTTTCCTACATTTTTGCTCTCTTTTTTGTTTATCCTCTGGTACCATGAATATTGTGTGACTTCAGGATAGCACTGACTGATGCACCTCAGGGTCACTGTTGTCACATCATTAATCGTTTCTTCCATTACTTTTTCAATCTTTGTGAATTTTGGACCATCTAAACAGAGGAATAAAGAAGAAATGGAAATGCAAAATAATGACTTCAAAAACAGACAGAATAGCTAAATATGGAAAGTTTTAAAATGACAATGTACAGTTGCTCTATTCAAGCTGCTTCATCTAGAGTTAGAAATGTTCCTTTCTCATGTCCCTTAATTGCTGGTCCAAAGCGCACATGCGGCACAACCTGAATGACCTTTCTAAAGCATTTTACTTATCCCAGAATGAAAAACTAAAAGATGTTAAAATCAAACCAGTAAAATCAACCACTTGTTAGAGTCCATGTCATATTTGAAGTTTAGATGAAAAGAGTAAATAATTACAAAGCAAAGTGTCGGACGTGTGGATACTCTGTTGTTGGTGAGAAACAATGACTGAAATATTCAAGTGTACTCACGCTTAACTTTAACTTCAACTTGCTCTGATTTCCCCGTTCCAATTTCATTTTTGGCCGTACAGCGGTACTTCCCGCTGTCAGAGACACTGGCAGAATTCACAATGAGCGGTGTCCTATTGCTTATGGTGGTTTCCTTCGTCCCATCGATCATCTTACTCCAGGTGAAGGAGCTTACTGAGGGGTAGGAGTCGGCACTGCAATCCAGTGTTAATGACTCATTCTCTTTTACAATAAGATCAGGATGAGCTTTTATTTTCACTTCTCTGGGGCTATCTGCATTTAACGCAAATATTGTGTATTTAACACAAATTATAAACAAAGAAATGAGATGATGTTTTTATTTGTTTGTTTTTAATCACAAGGTCTTTCTGTGAAAGCATAACCTTAACATTTAAATTATTTACTCAAATTCTATTATAGCTGAAATTCAGCAGTAAAATTATCTAATCTGCTAATAAAGAAAAACAACAGTAGTTAATATATTACAACAATGCCTCATATTGCTTGAACCTTGAACACTGTTTCCTGAGCTGATGATGTGTCTTTTGTAAAAAGACAAAAAATAGGAGCTTGAAAGTATGGAACAGCTAAACTTTACTGCCTGAGAAATTGTACTAAAATCACGTTTCAGTTTAAGATATTGTCCAGTTATTAGATGATTGAATATTATCAGAATATAATTGTATTGGATGTAACACATATATGACAAAGACATGCATCACTCAATTGCTTACATTTCACCACCAGTTGCTTTTTTGAGCTCCACTTGTTTCCTTCGCTGTTGAAGGCATTGCAGGTGTAAAAGCCTGCGTTTGTTAAAGTTGCCTTAAATTTGTAGGAGGAGTTGTCTAAAGTTAAACTCCATTCTGGAGTCTGAGAATTTAATTTAGAATATCTTGACAGGGTGAAAGTTGGCGGTGGGTAACTTTCAGCAGTGCAGTTGACTTCGACAGGCTTGCCTTCAGTGACCAACTCAGTCATGTACAGATTGGTATTATTGGGAGGAACTGTGGAGAGGAAGCACCTATGAGCATCATTTTTAACATGCTGAATGATATTACAAGATCAGTCCTTAAACAGAATGTCAGCTCTATTCTGAACCAGCATTCACTAAATGACGCAGTATGGTTTTATTTTCTTTGTATAAAAGTTGCAGTTTAAGTCAAATTTGAACTTTTACTTAGGTTAAAATATCTAATTTAACACAAACTAGTTTGCTTGACAGTTAACATACTAAGTAATTATCATTAGGCAAGTGCAGCTTCATCTAACGCTATTCTACAACAGTAATAATCACATTAATCTGAAAAAGCATGTATGCATTTTTTCTCTATGGTGGTGCTGGTTGATAAAGTGAATCAGTCCTAAAACAAAGTGCAGAGAAACTTTAATATATCAGCAGAGTACTTACACATTACTTCTATGCACACTGGCTTACTAGTGTCCCCTGTGTCAATGCTGTTGCTCGCGTTGCATATATAACATCCTTCATCTGCTCTTTTTACTTTTTCTAAGTGAAGAGTTCTGAAATCCATGAGCATCTTCTTCTGGGAGAGGTCGGTCTGCTTATAATGGAACCAGGAATAGCTCGAAGGGGCTGGATATGCATCAGTTAAACAAGTGAATGTGGCGGATGTATTAATTTTCACACTTGTTTGATGGATAGAAATGCTGGTTTTCCTTGGTTTGTCTGTAAAACAATAAGTAGTTTTTGGAATATTTTTGATACTTAAACAGTCAATACAGCATCAGCAATAATCTATTTTTTTTATTTTCTCTGTTATGTTCATAGACATATGGAACACAGAGGTGTAAAACTTACATTCTACTGTAAGTTGAAGAGTTTTTGATCCAGAGCCCACAGTGTTCTCGGCACTACATTTGTATGTACCACTGTCTTCTGGCTGTATGTTTTTAACAACAGTTTCCTGTTTTGAATCAATATGTGTTTTGTCTTTCAGCCAAGCAAAAGAGTGCGGTTGTGGGTTGCTTCTCTTAACAGAACATGTAAAAGTGACTTTATCTCCTTGTATAATCGTTTTTGGACTTCTTTTGGGCTCCTGTGAAATCTCTATGTCAACATCAGGGGCATCTATAACAGAAGAGGTCAGTATTGGTTAAGTTGATTCTTTGTAATAATCAGCGCTGAAAATACTAGGCTGATAAATCAGAACTAAAAAATGATAAAATACAGGATTCTCATAAAAAATAAAGGCTTTTTCCAAATGCAACGGATATCTTAAACTGCACCAACATAAGCTTAAACCACTGTGATACAAAAACATTAAAAGGCCTTCAGGTATGATGACATTTGATCAAAATTTGTAAGAATAGATTAACATAATTAATGTGAAACAACACTCACAAATAACCCCGACAGTCACCACTGATTCTTTACTCCCATGTTTGTTTTCAGCTTTACAGGTATATGATCCACTCTGGGATGCATTAATTGATGAGATCATCCAATTGGCATTTGAGTCAAGATCTCGAACATCTTTAGTCCATTTAAAAGTGGGTTTAGGTTGTCCTTTAGCAGAGCAAGTGAAACTGACAGACTCTCCTTCTTTTACAACATTAGAGCTTATAGTTGCAGACATGTCTTTGGGAGCATCTGTTCAAAAGGCAAATCAATACAGATTAGCAAATAGTATGCATACAGGTACACAGTGTGTTGATTGTTTACACAAATGAAATTTACAGAATAGAACAAGTATTGGATTTCAGATACATCCATATATTCACAAATGCAGCAAGGTGAAAATAGCTAATCACATTTATTACAACGCAGGTGTGACACTGTACCAATTCAGGTTTTCTGAAATGAGTTAGAAAAAACAGAAAAGCACGACTTTTCTATTTTTCATCTTGCAGCAGAACGAGATCATTTTCTGGTGGCAGATCTGGGTTGTTTTCTTTGATCTCTTTCTTCTAATCTGACTCTGACACAGTAGTAACAGATGTTTCACAGATTCATTTTTTATAAGAGAAATAATGGCAACTAACAAAATGTTCAAATTTTTGTTTAATAGTCCAATTTTTGTAATAAAGTAATGTAATAATTTTACTCCCTTAGTCCTCAGACTCTTTAACGTCATTCATATCTTTTACAAAAGTAGTAATTAGATCCACATTTCAGTAGAAATGACATTAATAAATTTTTTCGGTTATGAACTTACATCCTACAGTTAGGCTGATATTCCGAATCAAACATGGATCTGTATTTTTCTCTGTTTGGCATGAAAACATCCTCCCATCATCCTCCCAAGTGACTTTAAAACTCAGTGTGGTCTTTTTAGGGTTCTCTGGTTTGCTTTGGGAAAGTGATGCCGAATGACCTTCAATTTTTAGGCCTGAAGTACAGGAGCTTGATGTGGAGCATGTAAGTGTTACAGTGCCATTTTCAGTCACATTTTTTGGTTCCTCAAAAGTGAGCAGACATGGATTTTCTGCAAATGTAAAGGTAGAGACAACAGGAATGTGATCAAATCTAAAAGTATAGCATACAAGCACTACAAATACGTTGGTTTTAGGAACAAATAATATGTGGCTGCTCCCTGAAGATTTAAAAAACTGTTGCAGGATCATACATTGATGTTACTAGCTTATTTAAGACTCACGAAGATTGAAATATCGGGCGTTAGCTAAATATGGCTAGTATGCATAAAGCTGTATTGTTTATCTGTACTATGTTCAAGCGAATGAAACCTAAGGGATCGCTGTACTTATATTTCCAAGGGGAATACAAATAAGGAGCAGAAAATGTTGTAGGAGTTCTCATACAAGAAATTGTTCATTTTTATTATCTAAATGAAATAAAATATGTGAAATAACTTTTTTCTGACCAAATCTTATGTATGAATTCTATGTTGCAATTTTTTCAGTTTAAAAAAGGCATTGTTTTTTGTATCTATCAAATTATTTTAACCAGTCAGATTTTTTCTATCAGCACAGCAGCTCAGTTCAGTGTTTTGTACTCTAAAATATAAAATATGAAAACAGTATATCTTTCAGCACTCTGATCTTTGCTCTTACCTGTGACTGTGAGGTTCATAAATGGTTGAGTAGTCCAAATATTAGTTGAAGATGTTCCTACATATCTAAAAGAATAGTTTCCAGTGTCAGTTTTATTCAGGTCGCGAATTAATATACTACACAGTGGGGAAGGAGGATTTTTCCAACTTATAGCTGGAGAGCCGACATATTTCACCCTTTTTGCAAAGTGTGCATTGACAGGATGTTTTGACTCAGAAGAACTGAAAATAGTAGTGGCACTAAAACTACCGTTTATCCAAACTGCATCCTTCATCCAAAACCAGGATGCCTGATCATCAGTGACAGATTTTAAGACTTGGCATTTGATTTCAATGCAGGACCCTTCTGTAGCTGTCAAGTTAGAGTCTTGTAATTTGAAGGGATTTTCAGGATGAATTTCACAAGAAAACCCTATAGTGATGACAAAAAGCAATGAGAAAGTTCGTTAATAAATGTGACCCTAATCAGATGTTAAAAGGAAACAATGCACTTATTATGGAGTCATGAAACACCTACTTTGTATTAGAAACAGCAAAATCAACCACCCAAAGCTGTGACCTGCCATTATCACATAGAACTAAAGCTTGATTTCTGCAACAAAAAACAAAGAATATTCTTTTTGCAACTGAGTCATACTGTAAGCTTTACAACTTAAAACAAGGTAGCTTTTTGTTTTCAGTGCAAATCAGTGACTGTCAGGATTTTTCCTTGTTCCTGTTTGCTACAGCTTTCAGAAAGCTGTTGCTTCTTGAAACCTTATAGTTAATTAAATGGTTACACTTAGGTCATTTTTTCACACATCTACAGCAGTGCAATTGTAATTTTGTTCTTTGGAGAAAAAATAGTTTTTAACACATCACTATAGTGCTGTTGGTTTATTGATAGAGTACATTTGCTTCACTTAGGCATTTAATGTAATGTTTCCAAGGAAAACTGGAATCCAGATCAGAAATAATTCAACTCAAAACTTCAGTTTTTCTATAAAAAGAAAAAAAAAGACAATAACCATTGCAGTGGTGATGAATCTGTACAGACAGAGATTACATACTTACTGCCAACTTGAAATAGGCACTAAAAGGAACAAGGAAGAGGTTTTCAGACCAAAGAGTACAAATATAAGCTTATTCTTACCTTAGAGGATCCAGTTAGGGTATGTAGAATGCATGATCCCTCTTAAAGTAGCAAAAAGGAAGTTTTCACAGTTGACTTAAAATCTTGAAAATATTTGCATGCCCAGTCAAGCTAGAGGAGAATCTGAAGGTGAAGTTTTCAACAAGCTTGTTACAGTACGGAGTCAGTTCCTCCCACTTCATCTATTTAAAGCTTTTTATTTGCAGAATTTATGCTTACATAGTGTTAACAGTGTACTTTTGTATTATAAATGAAAAATATACACTTTTGAACATAACATAAAAACCCCAAACATTTGCCTTCATTTCCCCTTTGCATGAGCAGCCGCTAGTATGTTTTGAGCATCAGCTGCCATCTCATCAATAGCACTGTTTAAAGCCTGCAGCATAGCAGCAAAGGAGCGGCTGACCGAACGGGCATTTCTAGGCATCGCCATCTCCAGCAGCTTCGATGAAACTGTGGCCAAGTCCTTCTCTGCTGCCGCCAACCTCCTTTTCACTTCACCCTTGCTAACCTCCACTGACAACACACAGTTTCGTAACTCTTTAAGTTTTGTAGGTTCCATGCCTCGCTGTCGGGCTAATCGCTCCACGGATTCATCATCCAGGCAAAGAGATAACCGTGCTTTGGTCAAGATTCGCACTCCTATACTTGAGTCCACCATAGATGCAACAAGGGGAACAGGAATTGCTGATACCCCACCTGACAGTGAGGCAGCTGCCCATACTAGTGCTTTAAATGCTTCCTTTTTTTGAGTGACCAGAGCTGAGGTGAGTGTTGGTAGAGCTAAGACAAGGGCGTGTGCTCGGATCTCTGGAAGATCATTACTCATATCTGCTAATAGAATAGGGAAGTCAAACTTCTCCAGGGCAGCTGGTGCAACCAGGTAAACTTTAGGCTGTGCCATACCCTTTGATTTCAGCACTTCCAGACTGGCTTTCTTTTTTTCTTCCAGGATCTTTTCTGAGTCTTTAACTGAAGCTAAGCGAATGAAATACACAGTTTGTCGCTGCCTGGAAAGGGCCTCCAAGAAAACATCTACACTCTTGGGTTGGACTGTCTGTGTGGATGTCATAAAGACTGCATTGTAGCGGAGGAACTTGTATCTATCCATGTATCCCTCTGGTTCAAATGGAGATATGTCTGGAACAGGTGGCAGGTCCCACAGGCGAAAGTCAGGGTGTTTGGGGTCAGGGTAGCCTGCTACACCCTCTGGAGCAACAGAGGCTGGAGAAGGAGCTGCTCCCTCATCGCCAGCCCCAAGACCACGGAGGGAGTTCATGAAGGAGGCTTTTTCTTCCCCACGGTCCCCCACCACACCCAAATTGATCCTGCTGATAAGGAGGTCTTCCACTGCGTCTTTAACATCTGATAACCTATTGCTTTCAATAGATTCCTTAAGGGTTTCAAGGAGGTTTAAGCCTCTGAAGACATCAGCCATTGCTAAAGAAAGACAAAAAGTACAATTATTTAAAAAGGTCTTAAAAATGTTTGGGATAGAAAGTTAATGTGAATATTTTGTAAAAAACAAACAAACAAACAAACAAACAAACAAACAAACAAACAAACAAACAAACAAACACACAAACAACCCCCCCTCCCCCCAAGCTCTAAAACACTTTATTATCTTTCTGAAGTATAAAAATAGAGATTATTACAGCTGGCAAATTGATAAAGGGTAGCTTTGAAAAAACAACCATGTATCAAAAACAATAATAACTTTGGGCTAACAGAAAGAAGGAGAAAACGACTTACTAAAGAGCCGTGCCCAGTACTTTTTCATGATTTAAAAACATCAGTTTTATGTTTTCTTCTATCTGCTCTACAGTGTTAATTTAAGGTATAATCAATAAATAAGTCTTCTGTTGTTTTCTGATGGTTCACTATACAAACATGCAGGAAATTGTTTTCACTGACAGGAAATGTCTGTTTTCATAGATAGTTTGAAGCCCACAGAGGCAAAAAAAAAAAAAATAAAGACTTAACAGATTAAAAATGATGAAGATAAATACTGAAATGTTAAAAATACATTGCTGTTAATTCCAGTCAACAATACTACACCCACCCACCTGCACGTCTGGAACAGAAATGGTCCTATTGTTGAAATATTTTGCTGTCAAACAGCGATTCTCCTACAGCACTGAAGCACTGACAGCTTCAGGTTGATCTATTTAAGGGTCCATCCAGCTAGTGGAACGTTCTAATCCTATAAGCTCAGCCCTAATCCAAAATCACTTTAAGCACATACATGATTAAACAGAATGTGGAAAGCTAGTGGCTAACATATGTTAGCCTGCTAGAAGGCAAAGGCATTTGCCAGAATATAAATAGGATACAACTGTAGAACTTATTTTGTAATAGCGTTTTATTTATGGTGTAATATATACTTTTTCAAAATAAGCAAAATGTCAAAATAGTTACTGTTATCTGGCCAAGGATTTCATTATTACATCTTAATATTTTATACATGTGTATATATATATGAGATATGTCTATAGGAACTGTTTCAGAATTCTTTTTTAAAAAATGGATAAAACCTTCTGCATACTAAAGAGGACAATCAACCTTGTTATTAGTGCTCATACCCATTAGTGGTATGGCGGTACATCAGTGCCTGTGGAATTGGCAGCTTGTACATCTAGAAAAGTACCGCCAGTGCTGAAATGTATACACAGGTTTTAGAGCAATAAATGCTCCCATGTATGTAATGTGTTGTTCAGGTAAAGCTGTGCATATTTTACCAAGACAATGCTAAACTACTAAAGACTCTGGGTGCTAAACCGGCCTGCCTACAGTCCAGATGTTTCACCAGCTGCAAACATGTTGCACAGTTGTGCATCATAATATGTAAAAAAAATATGACAAAGAAGACCCAGGACTGTTAAGCAGCTATAATCCTATGTCAGGCAAAAATAGGACGACATTATACCACCAAAAGTTCAGTGATTGCCATAAATTTTAAAATGAGTTGCTACAATTTACAACCTAACTATATTTGTATTGGGATTGAATCTTTTGCACTGTAACTTGACTGTGTTTATGACCTTGACTAAAGCAAATCATCCTTATACAAAACACAGTTTGAACCTACACTTAAGAAACTAATAATGAAGATTATGAATATTCCCCTATAGCTGTATATATTTCAGATTATAAGATCTGACTGGAAATTACACTTGAGGTTAAGCCCTAAACCAGCAGATTTATTTAGGGTATATAGAACAACACCTGAATGATATGGGGATGTCCTCATGGTAGTGCTACAGTTCAGCATCTGTCTCTGTACCTCTGCTTCTTTCTTTATCAGTGCTGACACAGTGAAAGAGCAACCTGACAGTTTCGTTTTTCTTTCATTTATTAAATTCTTTTTTGGCATTACTAATAAAGAGAAGCAACCATTAAAACTGTTAGAGCTATGCAGTACTGCATGTTCAAAAGTCATGAAAACAGAGTTTCTACAGAGTTTCCCCCTTCTTATTTTTAGAGGAACCCTGTATGCAAAATAATAACTAGCACCTGCTAAGTGTCAGATGTTATTTTAGGTTCCATCTGTGAGTAACTCCTCATCTATTTGACAGCAGGGGACAATTGTTTTACTTCTATACCAGATTTTCTCAACCATAACTTACCGTCACAGCTGGGTGACACCTTGACAAGTTGCTAGGAAACCTGTGGGCAAGATGTAGTTAATGTGTTACAGTTTGTTTTTTTGTTGTTTTGTTTTTTTACATGTCTGTTTCTGTGTGGATTAAAAAAACAAAACGTGTAGCTATAGTCCTGAACTTTGGGCAGACAGACAGAGCAGTAGCTTTTGTCTTTGCAATACCACATGTAAGCTGCGAGCCTGTGTCTGTGGTATTGATCTTATCTATTAAAAGCAAAGTTCTCAAAATAGCCCACTGCACGAATAGTGCACGAACATGAACTTTGATGTTCACTTTAATCAAACATACATTTCTTAGTCAAGCTTAAAGTCTTTTTACCCCTTTCATGCATGCATTATGACAACCTCAGTCAGGTTAAGTATTTATATTCATCTTTAGGCATGCAAGCAAGATTTTTGAACTTCATTTTTTTAAACATGTAGTTTTCAAAGAGTTTTTTACATGTGCACTTAGGTGGACAACATATGTTTTGGCTGAGTGGCAGGGTATGGAGTGACACATCAGTGTCCAATGTAGTGGTTTATGTGCAAGTGTGCTGGAATATTGACCACTATGCGTGAAAGGGTTAAAACCACAGTATGATCTTAGCTAGTTGCGCAAGCTACTTATTTCTTCATATGATATGCCAGCTCATGCAGCCCTGTACAGCAAAAATCAGAACTGCAAATATGCAGCAAAATGAAATTCTACATTATATATTCACAGCTTTTTATTGTCTTTGTACTTGATCAAAAAGCCGTACAGGGTGGTGCTGTCAGTAGCAGTGTTGTCACCCAGCGAAAACGTCCTAGGCTTGAAACCAGCCTGAGCCCTTTCTTTGTGGTGCTTGCACGTTCTCTGCTGGTTCCCTCTGAACATTCTGACTTCCTCCTGCAGTCCAAAGTCATGCAGGGCTTTAGGTTAATTGGTGGTTCTAAATTGGTCATAGATGTGGAAGTAGAAGAAAATGGATTGCTGACTGATGTCTTCTCCATTTAAATAAATTTTTTTCTGAAAATAGACTTTTAAATAACTGGATACTTTCTTTTTTGCAACCACACAAGTCGCCCCCTGTTGCCCATTTGAAATAATTCAGGTTTAAGACATTTAACATGGACTTTGTGTGTGTTTTTTAATATAGACCCTGATAGAGTGTGACCATCCTGTGTAAACTGTGTAGGCAGAAACAGAATGAGATTTGAAATTGAAAGTTTTATAACTATCCCAGTCATTTAAATTGAGGTGACTAACTTTGTCCTCACCTCACTTTACTGCTCCATAGTGTTAAAATACTTTGTCATCCTCACCTGTGATCTCCTCTTCACCATCTCCTTCTGGTCTCTCCTTTGCGCCTCCTTTCTAAATTTCACCATTGTCCTTCTCTTTGGCCCATTTTCTTTTTCCTGTATGCTGCTTTGCTTATCAACAAGGAGACTCACTTTTTGAGAAGTCTGCAAATGATTTGTTCATTCACCTCTCATTTGAATCAGCCGTTCACCTGAGAGGTGACAAATAGTGAGCCATTCATCACCTGTACGGCACACCTGCTACATTTAAAACCCTTCACATAGGCTCCCGCACTGCTGTTTACAACAGTTTCCTAATAAAACCACTAGGTGTCAACATAGAGTAAAATACCACAGCAGCCTTTAATAACACGGAACACATTTTGCTGCACAAACTAGAATACTAGTCGATCTTTTTGACATAAGTCATTAGTTTTTTGTTTGTTTATTTCTGTCTTTACAGTTCATTCCTTTATTAAGCTACACTATAGCAATAACTGTTAAAATACAACATAGATGTAACATTTCTTAATTATTGTCACACTTGACTTACGGAACCCTTTTTTAATCACCTTCTTCCTCTTCATTTGAAGTGCTTCTCCTTTTACATACAATAGGTTTGTTTCTCTTTAAAGATATAAATTTTAAAAACTGTCAAACTAATGTCAAGAAACAGTGGTGGTAAAAAAAAGAAGATATATTTAGAAATAATGATGAGGGACCGCCTTCTTCTACTTTTTTGTGGTGAGGTTCCCTTTTATTTCTCCCTTTTTCATTTCCACTCACACATGCAGCAGAAGTTCTGCTTTAATCTTTTACAGTAAGGATGACGGTGCTGTTGACCTCGTGGTTCATGGACAGAAATGACAGCAGATTTAGTGTAGTTCCTTAATAGTGGCATTTTGATGAAAAAGGTCAGGCCTTTGCAGAATCTTTGGTCACAGTGCAAACACGCTGAATCACAACATCAACGTCTCAGGTAGCCATAAGTCTCCTTTCAAGAGACATTTCCATGCATAGATTTGGGTTGTGATATATTGCTTTAGAGTACGTATGTTGTGCAGGTCACTATTAGAGTGACTGCTGAGGTTTCAGTCTTCCAGTCAGTTTTATCTCCATTTGAAATCATCCTTGTTCATAGTCTTTACTCTACTGCATATCTCTAATGCAATACTTTGAATTATATGAATTTGAAAAACAGTTTTTCTGCTTTGAAAATGTGACTTTAATATAATGTTACATAAACTTCCTGGCTGCTTTCAGTGGGCTTTTAACAGATGAGATTAAATTGTTAAATTCAGCTTGAAACCAAAGAAGGAAATAAAACCTCAAAAGCAGACCTGTGATGCTTTTCCTTGTTTTTGGTCATGTAGAATGACTCACAATGGTGAACAAAATAGATATCAGACATGATCAATATTAAATAATGAGGTCAGCTTATGTGCAAGCAATCCTTGTGAGCCAAAATGTCAGGCTTTACACTTCTCTAAACATACATTTGTTTTTTTCTCTAGTTTTGATCATAAATTATGATACAAATGCAACAGAGCTGTGTGCCTTGCACACAGCTCTGTTGCTAAGAGTCCTGACGTACTATTAAAAGCTGTTGTTGATGAAAAGGTTACAGTAAATGGCAGGTAGTCTTAAAGTTACAAATTACAGCATTTACATTTATGTTAGACTACTTTTAATTAACTGCTTTAGCCCACTTACAATGAAAATGTAAAAAAAAAAATCTTGTTCATGACCTGTGTAGTATATTAACACTATTGGAAGTAAAAATTTACTTGAACACCAATTTTGAAAACACAACTTTCTTTTTTTTTTTTTTTAAATAAAGTTCTGACTTGTATTATGAGTCTGTGGTCTGGGAGAGAGTCCTGTAACTCTGTCTGCAAAATACAGTATATAATGACCAATGCTGGGCAATTAATTATATAGTTACTTCTTTAAAAAAAAGTAACTGAGTTTTGCAAACAACAACGTTTTTTGCAGCTATTTTTTAAATGCAGCCAAGGTGTTTTTAAAAAAACATTTCAAACTATTTACAGAACAATCAGCTGTTCTGCATCAAGTCTGATGCCACACAAATTATTTGTGCCACTCCAAAAATTTATTTCTGTCCACTATGAGATAAAGGAGAACAACAGCCTGATACCTGCAGGCCTGACAACAGGAGATGTATCACTCCTGTAACACCTGTAACATTCAGCAGTCGCCTCATTGTTCTGACACACACAACAAAAACTACACTACACACTAACTACACAAGATTTGCGCTAAACGTCTCAAATCTCTCACATCTTAAAACACCGCCGTCACTCCTAAAACTTCCCCCCGTTTCTTAACAACTAGATGCCACGTTGCCATATCATTTTTTTGATTGGTCGACATGGTACTTTTTTGGACGAATAGGAAAGGGGGGTGGAGTTTGTTTTTGCTCACAGGCGGAGAGTGCTTTCTAGCGTTTTCCTTATAAAACGCCGTTTTTACCGTTTCTTCCCGCAGTAAATATAAACAACGATAGTATTCAGGAAGAAAACCAAACATTGCATATATTTTTTATCATAACTCTGGTTTTACGTGGCCTATCAACACAATTTAAAAACTGGTATAAAGTCCACACTTTTCCCGTCAGTTGTTCCGTCTGTCCTGCTCACATCTCCAATGGTTGTACACGTTGTCATTAACGTGGCTTCACTCCACATCAGCCACGCCGCTTTGCTAGCTAAAACACCGGTGTCGCACATAAGGACGCTGTCATAGCCTTTCAACCACGTTGATTAGCTGCGTATATACGAATGTGAATCGCATTATTGGCTGGACTATGGGATAAGGTGGCATCGTTCTAATCCCATACAGGAGCAGCCAGTCACTTACTGACTAACACTGCAAAACAGAATTGTTAAAGTATTAATTTTAATTTCAAATCAGGTTAGATTTTTTTGTGCGCAACACAGACTTTCTGTGCGCAGAGACCGTGCCAGCAGTGCGCAATTGCGCACGTGCGCAGCTTAGAGGGAACATTGGAAAGGAGCTGAAAATGTTTGCTCTAAACACTGCATCAAAGCTCATTATATGACAAACAGTGATAGTATAGTATGATTCCTGCTAATAGACTGAAAGAATAAATATGTGGAGTTGTAATGGAGCAGAATAGGTGACCACAATATTATTTATTTAAAGTAAAAGTAACTTGTATATTTAAATGCGGCGCTAAGGCTACATGATGAAAAATATTATGTTTTGCTGGCAGATGCACAGTCCAGACTACTTTTGCTGTCACATTGTGTGGCTGTTTGAGTGCCATTTGTTTTGTGTCAAAGCTGTTAAAAGTCAGACCTGTTGTTCCAGAAAGCACGTTTAGGTCAAACTGAGTTTGTTAACTGTGAAATAAGGGAAACTGTGGGTTTTCTGATGCAGAAATAGAGCAAACTTCTGAGTCACTTATTGGGGTGGCGCACTCTGTGAACTAAACTGCTCGCTGACAGGTTTCCTCCGTGAGTTTGGCTTTTACTCCTCGTAAATAGAAATATAAAGACAGAGTTAAGACAGTTGTAAGAATCATAGTTTTCTAGTTATGAGGCTTGTTATCAATTTTCATCCATGTTGAAGACAAATTTTAATTTATGGTTAACATAACCCCACCCTACACCCCTACAAAGTTATCTATCTTTATAATTTATTTATTCAGCATTTTTTTAAGGACAGTCCAGATTGAATTGCACTATTTATAGTCTTTAATGTTTACAGAAAGATCTATGAAATTGGTCTCAAAAAAAGAAAATATGCAGAAAGTGGCTAAAAACATCCTTGCCTGATGTCAGAGCTCAATGATCACGCTCTTTTAAGCTAATAGAAAGGCAACAGTAGCTTGAATAACTGCTCTTTATACCCAGGTATGCAAAAGAACATCTCTGAATGTACAACACTTCAAAATGAAAAGACTGATCCAAGTTGCAAAAGCAACGTGTACTTCATATCATAATGCAGTTTAACAACACTGCACACTGCTGCCTCCAGAGAAGCCATGCACTGAACTAAACACCAAATCTCAACAAAAAGGCCAATGTTCAAGATGAAGGACACATTAGGGACAGAAGACTTAAAAATGTTATTAATATATCATGAAATGTATTTACTATTGAAGACAGACTTCTTCAAATCTAAGTTTGCAAGGCTTCTACCTAACCCCTGAAAGAGGAAATGCTATTTGCAGGAAGTATGTCATTCTTACATATTTGAATGGCTATACTAAATAGCAGTTAATTAAAGTGCTATAGTTAATAGAAAAAACAAGAAAAAGAAAATAACCGCTGCAATTTTTAAGAAATTTTAGTGTGTTACATATTTCTGAAAACAGTGCTGATGAGGTCAAAATTGTACTGAAATAGAAATAAACTTTCGAGTGAGGACCAAGAACATAAACTCAGTTACTGTGTTGTTTGTTGCTTCTAATTTTTAAGAGCAGGCTCATCTGGATGTTGAGAAATCTTCTCAGGAAAGACAAGAGGCAGGTTTTTTTTGTCCTTTAAAAATTCAATAGTTTTATTACCAGAAGAATGCTCAAGAAATGTACAGGAAGCAAACTGCACAGGAAACAGGTTTAACACAGATGCCACTACAGGATGTTGCAAATTCACATTTTCCATACTGATGTGACTACATTTTACTACCGCAGTCCCCCTGGGAATCAATTTTGGACCCCCCCAAACCCAAAAAATGTTTAACGGCAGGTCTGAAAAAACTTATGAGCATTTGCTTCCATTTATTCAAACAAACAAAACAAAACAAAACCTGCACAAACATTTACTGCAAAGTATAACTGCTCTTCTCCTCCCACTACAGTAATTCCTCAATCTCAGGCTATCACAGTATGCTAAAAATAAATGTAACAAAGAGTACAAAAAAGGTATTTTCATTGTAGCAATGACTATAAGTGACATAAATCATAAAAAAGGAAGTACACAACAGTCGCTAAAAACAGGAGAAACAAATTGTTGTCATGCTGACCGACCAACCAACAACAACCTTATCTTCACTTTGCATCAGCACTTTAAACTGTGAAATAGCTGACACAGTGCATACTGTTTAGAGTATGATGGTGTGCGATTACTGATATATGAAAACCATATTGAAAAATATATGATAAAAACAATATTATTTAACAGATGCTGTAAATACCCGCAGATTCAAATACAAAGATTGAGCATTCATCTACTTACATCTGTCATCTATGTACAGTATTCATGAACTAGTTATTGTTCTCACAAGAGTCACAGACGAATATATATATATATACTTCCTTATTAGGCATCACTCTATTATCGGTGGGTCTAATCTTCCTGTTCTCACATTTTGACACAGTAAGAGACTATAACGGTCAATTTTAAGCTGTAAAAGAAACCTGAAATTTAAATATTATGACCCCCTTAGTCCAGTGTTTGTGGAGTTGGGAAGTAGCCTGAAAGGTGGAGCTGGACTTTTGCAATTGCGGTATTTACAGTTCAGCAGAACACAGACAACCCTCGTCTGAGAGGCGTCAAACTAAAAAATGCCATGCGTGGTCTGAATTTGTACAAAAGCTTTACCAGGGTGAGCTTTCCTTTAGCTTTTTATGGTTTAAAACAAAGCAAAGGTGTTCTCTCCCCTCCTCCACAAACTCAATAATGTAACTGAATAAATTCTCACTCTGAGCTTGAATTTGATTTCAGTTGCATTCACCTTATTTATGACTGAATTTTATTAACGGGATCACATATTTGACTGTTACATGAAGCTGCTAATTCTACCTGATGTATCATACAGAGATATGCAAAATGTAAAGAATATTGTTTGCATACAAAAACTTTTTCACAAAGATTTAAGATTTATATTCATGATTAAACAGTTTCACCTTGTTATGTTTTTGTGGAACAGTCTTTTGAAGGTGAAGCAAATATGTACAACACTTTAAAGATTTATTACAATATTTACATAGTATGGCTGACACCTGAAGGTTTCCTTGTATTAAATAAGTGGAGTAGCATAGCCACCATAGGTCTCCACTAACGACTGCCACTTACATACCAAAGAAAGAAGTTATCACATGAGAGGATATTTCATGAAAACCTTCTTGTCATCACCTGGATCTGATTAGTTGACCGACTATTTTTCACATTAAACACCATAGCCTGATATTTTTACCATTTTTGTAAGTCCTGTGGAAACGCGTTTATCCTTTTATATTACACACATTCTTATATTTTTGGTAATTGAAAAATCCCAGAAATTCCATCTCATCTAACAAATCACACACAATTCTCAACGCATACATTGATTACAGTATGCATGTATCTTCTGGTTGTAATGGTTGTGTGATGCTTCACAGTTAATCTCTCCAAATGTCATAGAGCTCACAGCTCTCATAATTAACCCATTAATTCCTCCACACTGGAATACAGCGCCACATCCTCACCTTCCTCTTTGGCCTTTTTACTCATCAACTCATTCTCTTCATTGCCCTCCAACATTTCACTGTCCTCTTGGGCGTCTTCTTGTCTCAGTTCTTCTCTTTTAATTTCAGCATACTCTGTGTCTGTGGCCTGTGTGTTTGCTGCCTCTTCAGGGTTCTTGGGTCTTAGTGCAGAGAAGTTAATGTCAGAGTACTCCACCTCTTTTGTGCAGTTTCCATTGGATGGTAATTGCACAACAGACTCAGCTTCTCCTTGAGCGTCCTCTGGCTCACGGATCCCATCATATGTTGCTACTTGATCAGCATCCATCTATCAAGCACAAGGCAGCAATTACAGGTAATTAACAGCTTATAAAAAACAGAAAATTTAATAATGTAGTTACATGACAGAAAACAAACAAGCTTAATATTTTAGCAAAAATATAATTAAAATCAAACTAATATCATAAAACAAATATGATATTCAGATATGTTACCAAAGGCTAAGTACTTATTTAAGTTACCGTTGGACCAGCTTCAGAAGTCACCATCTCCAGGTTTTCAGACAGATTTTCTGACCTCTTCCACTTTTTTCTGGGAAGAAATTAATTAATAGAAATGAAGCTTGGTGAAAGTCTCACAGCAGACCAGAAATGTTGTGTCGTGGCAAAAGCCCCCCAGATAGTTCACATAATCTGATTATTTTCTGTGCTCATTCTAGTTTGTTCTCAGGTTAAAAGCCAAAAACATATCTTAAATCAAAAAATGCACTTTATCTTTACATATAAATATGATGGCATGTGTCTCAGTTTTAATTTTCATAAGCTGATGATGTAAGATAAGCCAAAACTTTATGAAAACTCACAAAGAGTAAATAATGATTACAGCATGATAATGGTGATAATACAATATCTGACAATTTCGATATTTTACAATATGTGTTTCAGTTCTTTCCCATATATAATGTGATTTATGTGAGGAAAGTTCTGGTACAAAAACTTAAGTCACCATTTAGGACCTCTAACAGTATATAATAAACTTTATATAAAAATGAGCTAATAGAAATTTACATGTGTGCAAACAGAAATCCTTCGAGTATACCAGGAAAATGGTGAGCATTTATATAAACAATTCAGAAAATATAATGTTCCTTTTCATAAAATAAAATATACAAAAACACTGATGTCAAAAATAGAAAATAACATATAGATGTAATATTACCTGCGACATTTTGTTGCCAAACAAGCAATGACTGTTGAAAGGATTATCCCAATCACAAACCCCGTCAACACTGCAATGTAGACTTTCTTCTCTTGAATAATCGTTAAAAACTGTTTGAATATATCTGAAATCAAAAGAGATTAACCATGCTGATTACCTAAAGGTATTGAAATGTCTTAAATTTGAGTATAGGGGAAATATTTAACTCATGAATACTTACAGTTATTTTTTTCTTCAGATGGTGATGAATTAGCATTCAACTCCTTTATTATAAGGCTGACATTTGCATATCCATTACTATTACTGCTGACACATTCAATAGTGGAGTTGTGACAGTGATCTTGGGACACAGTGATGGTGCTGGTGACACTGGTGTTTGACACTTTGGTTGCTACAGAGTACTCAGTGTGGCTCTCCAAGTGTGGCCATTTGATGGTGGGTGAAGGAAACCCCTCACTGATACACACACAGGTCAAAACCTTTGACTGAGCGCTACAATTAGAGTCATTCAAGATTCTTGGTGCATCTGCAAAAACAGAAAAAGAAGCTCAGCATCAAAACTACAGTAAACTCATAGGAACATAAATAGTCTTAACACATTGCTACAATATTAGAATATGTGATACTGAAGAACACAACAATACAATTAATATTACACTTACTTTCCACATTTTAATTAAAAGTGTTTTTCTTTTCTTTAAGTAAAAAATATTTGTAAATAACTGTTTCAAAGAGAGGGCAAAATATAATGTCAGTTATGAAGGTTTTACACTTAGAGTAATAAAAACACTACTACTACAATTACTACTACTACTAATACTTTAATACTATAATAATAATAATAAAAAATACTCTTTCTAAGAGTAATACTCACATTTTCCTTTAAATTTAAGAGTTTTTGTCTCATTTATTGTGACATTTTTGAAGGTGACCTTACAGGTGACCTGGCTACCGTTGTGTTTTGCTGAAGCATTAAAGGTCAGAGTTGACTTGAAAGCATTCGGATTCTCAGACTTGAATTCAGTGTTGTTTTCTTTGATTTCATAGTGGTTTTGTCCTGATTCACTCCATATCCAGGTGATATTAGGAGTGGATCCAGGGCAGAGACCAGGAGCGCTGCAGGTCAGTGTAGTCTGCTCTCCCTCTGTTATTTCAGGAATCTCCAGTGTGGGCTTTTCACTCAGCTCTAATAGGAGAGTATATGAAACAAGAAATTATAATCAGCATAGAAACCACTGCTGACTTTAAAGTTGACATATGATACTTTGTTAAGTATCTTAAATTGGAAAAAGTACAAGATAAGGCTGAAAGGTTCCAAGACAGATGCAAGCTCTGTGAGGTATACCCAAACATTAATTTATGTCTGACCAAAGGAATAGACTAAAGGACATTCAGCAGCTGCTGTTTTTGTTTTTCACTTTAGCTGACAAATCTGATGAATGGAAGACACAGGACCTGCATTACAAGAATATGTTATGCCTTTGTGTTAATCTGAGCATCATGTTTATCCACAAAAATCTTTGGTGTGATAATGATTTCACAAGCCTTAAACTCACGTTAAACAAACATGTACTAGTGCCATAATGCAGCTGTAGTTAATACATCTCATTGTAATTTAGTCAAACTAACTCATTTAAATCAAACATGATAACATAGTCACTGTGCATGGAGTATTTGTGGTAGGTTTTGATACCTGTAACTGTGACTGTGATGTTTGCAATCAGTGTGCAGTGAGTCTTTGTCTTAGCGACAGCGTGATATGATCCAGAGTCCGACTTGGTGAGATTGTTGATGATGATGCTGCAGTTCTTTTTTTTCAGGTCAGCCTCCAACAGTGACACCCTCCCTTTAAACTCAGGGTCAGTTTTCGTATTGTTACTGAAGCCAAATACTGTTTTATTTACTTTTCCATCATGTTTATACCAAGTTATATTTTCAACATGAACATCGTCTGTAGTAACAGAACATGCTAGAACAACACACAGTCCAGCCTGTGCTGATACATTTTTATCACTTAGTGTGATACTGCTGTTGCTCTTTGGACACTGGGAAGTCCCAGAACCTGAACATGCAAAAAGAAAAGAGACAAACCAGAAGAGAAGATGCTGAGTTCATGAAAATCAAAAACGATGGTAACCAACACCATCAATTTACATCATTTACAATGTGTATATTTAAAGATGCCTCTTTTACTTTACTTCTGCTGTTAACTGATATGACTTATATAAGTGATGCAGTTCACAGCTGTTGCTTCCCATTTTTAATTTAGTAAATGACATTTTCAAACACAGCTGTCTTTGAAACTGCAGTTTTCCTTCTTTTTGTAGTTTCCTTAAATTCATATATTGATGAAGATTTAAATAAAGTTTCCTTCTATACCTGTGTCAGTGAAGAGCAGAATCACCCAGATGAGAGTTAACATTCTGATTTGACAATTAAGACAGCACGGCTTCTCTCCACAGGATAAATGCTTTCTTTTCAAAGCACAAACACACAAAAGGTGCAGAAAAAATATAGAAAGTTCAGTGGCTGATAAAATCTACATACAGGATATTACACTTACATATTTACTGTTTTAATATATTTTTATGTGACCAATAAACTTGGCTAAGATCTTGAAATATCACAGTTTAAAGCATTTCTTGATATCTGTGCCATCGAGAAGCTAAAAATTATTAATGGAAATCTCCCAGCCTCAGACTTCTTCAGTTAAGTATACACCAGTCATTTACAATCATTTTTATGAAATTACTGAAGCAAGAATACTACAGAGAAAAATGGATGAAAGTGTTTTACCCTCACTCTGTGTGAATCTCCAGCTCTTGTTTCCACACACTGATCTCTGCAGACTGTCTGCTTTCAACTGACTCTTCTTCCTCCTCCTCCTCCTCCTTTGTAACTTCTCTTTGCACTTCAGCAAGTTTACAGGAAGTTTCGCTTTACTCTGCTGGCCATTATTTCCTCTTAGACTGCCACCACACTTACAGCTAAAACCTCCTATCACATTATGATGTTAATGTGAAACTTTAACAGCAGTGAAATCAGAGATAATCTTGAACATGAGGTGCTAAGCTTTCAAATATTTGGATGTTCAAAATGGTTCAATTGTTTTAAAAACAATCGCCTGACAATCATACATTGTAATGCATTGTAATATATAGATGCATATTAATGCTCCACTTTATGGTGTCACTTTGATCTTTGAAATAACTTCTGTATTTGCAAGAGGAAGATTTGCTGTTTTGCCAAATGTTTGTACTAAAGAAGTCTTTTAGATGAGTGATGAAATGTTTCTCCTACTGAAAACTGAAGGAGAAGCTGAACAGAATAAACTCTCTGGGATTTAAGCATTCTTATTAACATTATTAATAATGTTAATAATGATCACTTTATTCTCTCTAAGTTCCTGTTTATACTTTACTGCTTTAAGGTTACAATAATTTCTGTCTAAATACAATTTGTCCTTGTCAGTTATTGACAGCACGAACTAATGAAACCTTTAGACAGCACCACAGTGTGACAGAGATAAGAAAGATGTTGTAGCTAACATGTCCTTCAAACATGCTTTCTGTTTCAAAGAGTGACATATTGCTCACTGCGATACTGTATGTCAAGAGTATTCATGCAGTACATTTCTAAAATGGGAAGTAACCCCTGACATATACTTTAATAGAATTAAAGGCAAACTCAACCTAAAACATTTAATATACAAAAGAAACATCACTAAATACTATAAACTATGACATCTGAAGTGTTTTTTTCATCATTAAATTTGCATATCGCCTCATCTTTCCACTGTAATAAAGAAAAAAATAGGAAGATGGAAAGTCTAAGTTTGAAAAATATAGTCCCTCAGCTTCTCCAGCTCATGTATTAGCTTTGGCAGGTTGTACAAGCCTGCACCTAAAAAATAACCCGACAGATCATTCGTGCAAGCAGCTACCTTTGACCTATGCAGTGGTGAAGTTTTGCAACCTCTAGTAACTGTGTGAATAGCTGAATGTACTATATGAGCTGGTGTCATCACGTTTAATTGGGTAGAATTTGTCAGCCTCTGATATTGAAAATTAAGCAAACATTTTAACACACAAGTATAATTTTTCTCACACATTGCCAATATGGGTGCATGGGTTCATTTATGCATAGTATTAACTTTTGTAATAGTATTACATAAGGTTGTATAATAGTATACAACCTGTCTGTGCAGAGGCTCCAGGCTCGGACCACACCATATGACTACTGTGCTGTAGATGGTTTACTCTGCCCCCTACAGGTGAGTGGAAGAATGTACATACGAAACAAAATAGCAGCTAATAAGTAATATAAACAAAGAGTAATATACAGGAAAATAAAGAAGATACCATTTTAAAAACACAGGTGCCATACCTGTGTGAATCTATTTAACAAAAAGCTTTTGCTGCTTTTTCATTTTGTGGTTAACTAATATGGCTTCTGACCACTCTTAAATGCCATTTGACAAAAAAGTCAAATATTGTGCACTATTAATGAGTATATTGTATGTAAATTGTGGAAAACATAAAGCTGTTTATAACAAGAACGGAAAGGAAACACATTTCACAGCAATAACGGAATAGAGCAATCATCAACCACCTCTTTACATGGATGACATCAACCAATCGGACATGGTAGTGGTGGACAAGCAGAGGAAGATGGCATGAAAGAGCTCCAACAACTTGCTGGGCACATTAAAGCATCTGGGCTTCGTTAGAAAGTTTATTGTTTATTGTGAACTCGTGCTGGACTATCAGAAGAAGGTTCATTATCAGCCTGCTTCCATAACAATTGTTCCGTACTCTGAGGTTCTCATCAAGGACTTTTATGTTCCTGAAAATGATCGTTTTTCTCTTCTTGTGATCATCCGAGAACATGTCTCTCTTCCTGCTCCTGCTCCTGCTCCCAGGGCGGTTCAGACCCTTTATTCCTCTGCATTCGTTCCAGTTTTGAAGGTGGCTTGGGCCCCCCTGTGAACCCTGCTCTGTCTAAGCCCCAGCATCCAGAGCCTGCTGCAAGGTTTCTGCACCGTGCGGTCCTGCTCTGCTGTTTTTCTGTATGTCAGGGATTACTTTCCCTTTTAGAAATGTACTGTATGAATATTCTTGACTTACAGTATCACAGTGAGCAATATGTCACTCTTTGAAACAGAAAGCATGTTTGAGGGACATGTTAATTACAACATCGTTCTTATCTCTGTCACACTGTGGTACTGTCTAAAGGTTTCATTAGTTCGTGCTGTCAATAACTGATTAGGACAAATTGTATTTACACAGAAATTATTGTAATCTTAAAATACTACAGTGTAAACAGGAACTCGGAGAGAATGAAGTGCTACCATATGGGACAACATTAATAATGTTAATAATAATCCAGCAGCTTTTGAGAGCACGGTGTAAACCGCAGAGAGTTGATTCTGTTCAGCTTCTTCAGTTTTCAGTAGGAGAAACATTTCATCACTCATCTAAATGACTTCTTTAGTACATATATTTTGCAAAACAGCAAATCTTCCTCTTGCAAATTCAGAAGTTATTTCAAAGATCAAAGTGGCACCATAAAGCGGAGCATTAACATGCATCTATATATTACAATGCATTAGTGATTGTTTTTAAAACAGTCGAACCATTTTGAACATCCAAATATTTGAAAGCTTAGCACCTCATGTTCAAGATTATCTCTGATTTTACTGCTGTTAAAGTTTCACATTAACATCATAATGTGACAGGAGGTTTTAGCTGTAAGTGTGGTGGCAGTCTAAGAGGAAATATTGGACAGCAGAGTAAAGCTAAACTTCCTGTAAACTTGCTGAAGTGCAAAGAGAAATAACAAAGGAGGAGGAGGAGGAAGAAGAAGAGTCAGTTGAAAGCAGACAGTCTGCAGAGATCAGTGTGTGGAAACAAAAGCTGGAGATTCACACAGAGTGAGGGTAAAACACTTTCATCCATTTTTCTCTGTAGTATTCTTGCTTCAGTAATTTCATAAAAATGATTGTAAATGATTGGTGTATACTTACAGATACACAGATATCAAGAAATGCTTTAAACTGTGATATTTCAAGATCTCAGCCAAATTTATTGATCACATGAAATATGTTAAGACAGTAAATATGTAAGTTTAATATCCTGTATGTGATTCTATCAGCCACTGAACTTTCTATATTTTTTCTGCACCTTTTGTGTGTTTGTGCTTTGAAAAGAAAGCATTTATCCTGTGGAGAGAAGCCGTGCTGTCTAAATTGTCAAATCAGAATGTTAACTCTCATCTGGGTGATTCTGCTCTTCGCTGACACAGGTATAGAAGAAAACTTTATTTAAATCTTCATCAATATATGAATTTAAGGAAACTACAAAATGAAGGAAAACTGCAGTTTCAAAGACAGCGGTGTTTGAAAATGTCATTTACTAAATTAAAAATGAGAAGCAACAGCTGTGAACTGCATCACTTATATAAGTCATATCAGTTAACAGCAGAAGTAAAGTAAAAGAGGCATCTTTAAATATAAACATTGTAAATGATGTAAACTGATGGTGTTGGTTACCATCGTTTTTGATTTTCATGAACTCAGCATCTTCTCTTCTGGTTTGTCTCTTTTCTTTTTGCATGTTCAGGTTCTGGGACTCCTGAGTGTCCAAAGAGCAACAGCAGAATCACACTAAGTGATAAAAATGTATCAGCACAGGCTGGACTGTGTGTTGTTCTAGCATGTTCTGTTACTACAGACGATGGTGATGTTGAAAATATAACTTGGTATAAACATGATGGAAAAGTAAATAAAACAGTATTTGGCTTCAGTAACAATACAAAAACTGACTCTGAGTTTAAAGGGAGGGTGTCACTGTTGGAGGCTGACCTGAAAAATAAGAACTGCAGCATCATCATCAACAATCTCACCAAGTCGGACTCTGGATCATATCACGCTGTCGCTAAGACAAAGACTCACTGCACACTGATTGCAAACATCACAGTCACGGTTACAGGTATCAAAACCTACCACAAATACTCCATGCACAGTCACCACGTTATCATGTTTGATTTAAATGAGTTAGTTTGACTAAATTACAATGAGATGTATTAACTACAGCTGCATTATGGCACTAGTACATGTTTGTTTAACGTGAGTTTAAGAGTTGTTAAATCACTACCACTCCAAAGATTTTTGTGAATAAACATGATGCTCAGATTAACACAAAGGCACAACATCTTCCTGTAATGCAGGTCCTGTGTCTCCATTCATCATATATGTCAGCTAAAGTGAAAAACAAAAACAGCAACTGATGAATGTCCTTTAGTCTATTCCTTTGGTCAGACATAAATTAATGTTTGGGTATACCTCACAGAGCTTGCATCTGTTTTGGAACTTTTCAGCCTTATCTTGTACTTTTTACAATTTAAGACACCTAACAAAGTATCATATGGCTACTTTAAATTAGCAGTGGTTTCTATGCTGATTATAATTTCTTGTTTCATATACTCTCTTATTAGAGCTGAGTCAAAAGCCCACACTGGAGATTCCTGAAATAACAGAGGGAGAGCAGACTACACTGACCTGCAGCGCTCCTGGTCTCTGCCCTGGATCAACTCCTAATATCACCTGGATATGGAGTGAATCAGGACAAAACCACTATGAAATCAAAGAAAACAACACTGAATTCAAGTCTGAGAATCTGACTGCTTTCAAGTCAACTCTGACCTTTAACGCTTCAGCAAAACACAACGGTGGTCAGGTCACCTGTAAGGTCACCTTCAAAAATGTCACAATAAATGAGACAAAAACTATTAATGTCAAGTGTGAGTATTACTCTTGGCAAAAGTATATTTTATCATTATTACAGTATTAGTAGTAGTAGCAGTAATTATAGTAATGTTGTAATTACTGTAAGTGTAAAACTTTCATAACTGAAATTATATTTTGTCTGCTCTTATTATTTGCATTTTTTATTTAAAAGAAAAAAAAGTTTTCATTAAAATCTGGAAAGTAAATATAATATTAATTGCATTGTTGTGTTCTTCAGTATCAGATATTCTCATATTGTAGCAACGTATTAAGACTATTTATGTTCCTATGAGTTTACCGTAGTTTTGATGCTGAGCTTCTTCTTCTGTTTTTGCAGATGCACCAAGAATCTTGAATGACTCTAGTTGTAGCGCTCAGTCAAAGGTTTTGACCTGTGTGTGTATCAGTGAGGGGTTTCCTTCACCCACCATCAAATGGCCACACTTGGAGAGCCACACTGAGTACTCTGTAACAACCAATGTGTCAAACACCAGAGTCACCAGCACCATCACTGTGTCCCAAGATCACTGTCACAACTCCACTATTGAATGTGTCAGCAGTAATAGTATTAGAAATACCTCATCAAATGTCAGCCTTATAATAAAGGAGTTGAATGCTAATTCATCATCATCTGAAGAAAAAATTAACAGTAAGTATCTACGAGTGAAACACCTCCCCTTTACTCAAATTTAAGACAACTCCAATATGGAATGTGTAAGCAGTAATAGTATTGGACAACTAAATCACAGCATTACAGTAAAGAAGTTAAACAGAGTTGGTAAGTATTTACAAGTGAAACATCTCTCCTATACTAGAGCTATCAAAAAATGTAAGACATTCACTTCCTGTTATTACATGTTTTATATAACATAAGCAAAAAACATTTTTCAACCTTGTGATTTCAGATCTTTACAAACAAGACCCGAAAGTTATTGCTGCAACATTGAGGGGCTTTCTGATTAGTCTTTTTGGGATAATTCTTTCAGCAGTCGTTGCTTTTTTGGTAACAAAATCCAACAGGTACAGTTACATTTCAGAGTTTAATTCTGGAATGCGAAGATTATTTTTTTTTATTTTTTAAATATATATAGATTATTTTAATCTAAGAATTTAATTTAGTTCTAACATCAATCCTATTATATTACAAAAAAGTAATGTTCCTATATATTTGATGCAAATGACCTCTTTCATTGTATCACAATGCAGTTTTTAGCGATAAACATCCACACATTGGTTTATTTTAATACAATATAATAACAAAACTGATGAGCCAAAACATTTTGACAGTTGCTGCTTTTTATTGCTTTTTATGCTGTTCTTATCTTGCAGCCACAAGAAACAGGTTTTAAAATATCACACAATGTTCCACCAGTTATGGATCACATCTGTCAGTTACACATTTTCTAATATATACCGATTTTTGTTTTCACCATTGTTAGCATAATGTTTATATGCTTCATTTGGTCATAATGTTTTGGCTAATCATATATAGTTAGTTTGACAATCTGTCATTTCCAATACGCTGTAATTCCTACATAATGGGACCAGTATACATAAGAAATGCACATATCATATTTACATATAAGGATAAATTGGAATTTATGATTCAAGATATTTTGTTCCCTCAAAAAATGAAAAAAACAAAAACAAAAACAACAACAGAGTGATCACAGAAAACATTCAGTTTATGTGAATGCCCTGCTGTTGCTGCGAGCTGCTGTGGGACCTTCAGCAAGAAGGATTCATATTAATTGATTTTTTCTCAGAAAAAACTGGAGGAGGTCTGAAAACCTGGAGACTGTGACCACTGAAGCAGTTCCAATGGTAATGTATATCATTAGTTAGTCTTATGTCATGTAGCTTAATTATACAGATGTTTGACTTTTATTAGCTGACAAATTATCCTGCAATGTGTCTGATAGCTGGATGCTGATCAAGCAACAGTATAAGATGGGATCCGTGAGCGAGAGGCAGCTGAAGGAGAAACTTAGTCAGGTGAGAACGCATCGCTGGTGACGATGATGACATGGCACCAAAGTGGTGGACAACGTTGACAATGACGTCTTGCAGTAAAAACCAGGAAGGAGAGGAGAAACAGAATATGCTGAAATAAAGACAGAATAAAGGGACAATGATGATCATGTGTTGTTGCAGCACTTACAAAAAAGAAAACTCATTCAGCTATTAGGCTGTGCTGTTTAATGCAGTCTAAATAAAACAATAACAGGGTTTCTAATATAGATGTAGATCCTGGCAAAGAGGTTTTCATAAAACACACTCTCATGTGATGGCTTCTTGTAAGTGGCAGTCCTTAGTGGGGATTAGCTAAAGATATCAAGACATGCAATCTTAATCTAATGCTATGCTACTTCACTTTATTTAATACAAGGAAACTTTAAAGTGGCAACTATACTGTGTAAATAATGTAATAAATCTACTTATTAACTCCAACTTCAACAAAAGCATAACCAAAGTGAAACTGTGTGAATCTTTGTGGAGACGTTCTTGTATGCAAAAAAGCATCTGTACATTTCACATATGTCTGTATCAGGTAAAATCAGTAGCTTCATGTAACAGTTTTTTGTTTTATCACTTCAATAAAATTCAAACCTAAGTTCAAAGTAAATGTGGTAATTACTATGCTTGTAATAGCTGTTGTTCAGTTTTCTTTTATGGCTTAAAATCTTGTACATTCACAGATAACTGTTATAGTCTACTACTGTGGTAAACTGTGAGAACAGGACATTTAGAAAATCTACCGGAGCTCACATTAGAAATTATTTAGAGTTGTGAGTATTTTACCCACACTGAGCTGCTAAAACAGATCTTACTGTTCCCCCACTTGCCAATTTTCACTTTAACCACTGTCTGGTTTTTTCTGTTTTTACGTGTGGAGGCAAAGTCACCCAACATCATGCAGGCAACAGAAAATGTATATTTTAAATAACATATTAAGTCTGAGTACATTCATTAGAATTGTAATTAAAATTTAGATTAATTTGTTTTCTCATTTACTAATATTATATTCTGTAATATTACTAATTACAGAATTTCTGTACTTTTGCCACCTCTGTCTGTGCCGCAGTGAGCGAGAATACCTTCACTGTTTTTGTTTTCAAGTTTCAGAAGCTGTCAAGGTCAAGGCTCAGGACTTGCTCCATATGTTGAGTGTTGTTCACCTCTTAACACTGTTTCCTTTCTCCGTGTTCTGTCCACACTAGTAAACATGCTGTGTACTTTGAGGCCACAGAAAATTTCAGCTATTTCTAGATTTGGTGCCTCTCAGTCGAGGAATACCTTTGTTCTGCTGGACACCTGGAAATCCTGCTATTGCAAAAGTCCAGCTCAGTCCTTCAGGCTATTTCTCATCTCCACAAAAATCGAATACTGGAGTGGTGATGCAGTAGTTTCAGTTTCTTTAAGTTTTCTTTTGCAACCTATAGAAAAATTGTGAGAATTTACAGATGACAGTTGTAGTGTCTTACTGTGGTAAACTCTGACAACAGGTTTAGCCAGACTGAAACTATACTGATGTCTAATCAGGAAGTACATAAATATATACTCTAGTTCTCGTGAGAACAGTAACTGCAGATTATACTAATTCATACCACAATATACAGATCAAGCATGAAACTGCATTTATGTAGAAGCTTTGTCTTTAAATCTACAGATATTTAAACAGTTTGAAACAACACCTCAACTGCTCCTGGTCACTGCTCTGGAAATTCTACTAAAATCATCTGGACGTGAAGAGAGTGAGTCAGAATGACACAGACATAAGAGAAAACATTTAGCGTCTCATTGCTAAATTTGAGGTCAGTCTCTTGATCATTAATATGCAAATTGCCATGGCCACCGGTCCACACTGCAGTCAGCTGACACTAAAGAAGTCACTTGGATGGGTGATGAAACATTTCTCAGAATCAACTTTGTGGGAGTATTGCTGTAAATTTTTGATACCTGTAACTGTGACGTTTGCATCAGAAGTCAACATACAGACATTCTTCATCTTACTAACAATAATAACTCGATATGATCCAGTCTGACTTGGCGAGGTCAATGAAGCTTTTTTTTTAGATCTGACTTCAGCACTGACAACCTCCCTTGAAACTTAAATACTGCTTTCTTAGAGCTTCCATGATGTTTGTGTCAAATGACATCAGAACCATTTTCTGTAATAACAGAACGTGACAAAATAACACAGTCCAGCCTTTGCTGTTATTTATTTAATTTACTTCTCTTTGCATCTTTAACATGTTTCCAGGAAGTTCTTCTATACTCTGTCCGCCTTTATTTCCTCTTAGACTGCAGCCACACTTAGAGCTAAAACCACCATTAATGTGACATTTTAACAGCAATGAAATCAGCGATTATTTTTAGTATCAAGTGTGAAGCTTTGAAATATTTGGAAGATTCAGGGAGTCCTGCAGATTTAGTTTGACCCAGTCATCTTATATCACTGTGATATATGCATCTATGTGAATGATGTTTTTGGTGCAACTTAAATAAAGAAAATAATAGCCACATATTTAATTATGATTTGTATTAATATGAAAAGAGAAACTCCCACAGATATTTGAAAGAACTTCTGTCTTTGCTAGAGAGGGATTTCAAGTTTGCTGGGTTGCAAAATGTCATTTAGGTGAGTGATGAAATTTTTCTCCCACTGAAAACATCCAGCTAAAAATAATCAGCTTTTGGGGATTTACATTGTGTTCTAAAAGGTTTCTGGACAATTATTATGATTAGTATGTTGCCCCATATAGTATCATTTTATTCACTCTAAGTTCCTGTTTACACTTTACTATTTTAAGGTCACAGTTATTTCAATCTAAATACAGTTTGTCCTCATCAGTAGTAAAGACTTCATACTTGTGTGCATGTATAGAATAAGGCTGCTTTTGCTGCTTTATAGCTTTATGAAGTTACCTGATATGGCTTCTGCCCACTCTCCAATGCTATCTAAAAACTTGTCTGATAAAGAAAGTTTTGTTCATGAGTATATTGTGAGTGTATTTTTGAAAATTTGATAACAGAACAAGGAGACTTTACAGACATGGTACAGATATAGTGAAACATGAGAGGTGATGTCGATCTGGTGGAACCAGCACCCAATACAGGAAGCCTGAATTGTCTCTCTGCTTAAAGAGTCCTACCCTCTGACATATGAGTGTTACCCAACAGTCTGTACAGAGCTTAGATAGAACAAATGTGGATGAGGTGATTCGCCCAGCTCTAACTGCCTCAAAATCATCAGAATGTCTACCCCCTTGTCTCAGATAAAAACCAGGGACAGGAATAGCCTTGTAGGCCCAACCTCCATCAGCCATATCCGTTAATGGCAGCTCCCTTCTAGACTGGTGTACTTAACTGGTAATTAACTGGGTTAAATTTAGGGGCCTGGACAGAAGGCCTCAAGAGTCTGTTATTTCTAAAGAGCTAAAGTAACCTGTAAGAGCTATTCACACTAGAATGGATTAATACTCAGGATTTTACCTTTATTGTTTCACAAAGGGTTAAAAAGAGAATGTCCACAATTTAAACAGAATATTTTATTAAAGCAATTTAGCAGCAGCAAAGCAAAACCAAAATAAAATAATAATTATAGTCTGTGATACAAAGGACCCACATGTGTTCAAGGGCTGGTTACGTTTCATTTGCAAGTTTTTTTTAAATTGCTCTGTGCAGCTGTTCAGCTGACTTGTTCCTAGTGCAGCCTTCCTTTCTCTGGTCCCAGCTGGCAACTGAAATAGCAGGACTGATCACACCAATCAGTCCCAGCTCTTCTGTCAGCCTTCTGGCACTGTCCACCTGTTATGGCCCAAGGGTGGCCAAACCACAACATTAGGGTGATCCATCCTCATCAGACCCCACCTACATCACACAATTGGTACAGTTTGATAATGATTTATTTATAATGTGTTAGTTTGTTGGGTTATTTGACACTAAAAAGGAGCTAGTGACTAAGAAAAACAGGAGAAAACTATAATCAAACAAAAAAGGCTGACCACCCCTAAAAAACTTGTTTGCAAAGGTCTGCTGGTTGGGATGAGCTGAGGAGGAATGAATGGCAGTCCATGGTTGCGTTAACATATAAGTCATTTCCAGCTAGTTAGCCAATCAGTATGGTCCATCCTCTGTATCCACCAATCACGGAAAGGTACCTGCACACTAAGATTTGCATATTAGACAACACTATGACTAGGGATGGGTATTGATAAGATTTTCACGATTCTGATTCCATTTTCGATTCTGTTTAACGATTCGATTCTTTATCGATTCTCTTATCGATTCTTTTTAAAAAAGGAGAACACTAAGGTCGATTAGCTTAGAACTTTGTTTTATATCTTCTCTTTGAACAAGATAGAAATTTAGGAGTAACATGGCCTTACAAACCCAACAGTGAGATCTTAAGAGATCCACAGCCTATGGCTCTTCAATGGGGTGTCACAGGGTCCCCGGGGAAAAAATTGTAAATGTAAAATAAAATAAATATTCTTCTGTAGCAATAACAAAGTATAACATAAATTATTCTGTAGCAATTACACAAGAATATCCAGTAATGTCCCTGCCTACAATTAAACACATTCACTTACCGAAAATCGGGGGCATCTGGTGTGGGAAATGCCTTTTACCACAAACTTAGTCACTGCTCGGTGACATTCTGGCCTGAAAGGAGACGCTACCGGTAGACTGCAGCGAAAACTGCCAGCATCTGAGCCAGCCAGACTCTGTCTGTCTCTCTCATCATGGTCACCTAAATGCACAGTAATGGCAGGTTTTGTAATAAGGCAGATCGCGCTAACATAATATGCACTGTTAGTTGATTATTTACCTGCCGCATTAACGGGAGAGGACGTGCAAACGTTACCGCTGCTGCTGGGTTGAGATTCACGAGTCCGGAGTGGAATTAAAAACACGACATTCATTTAAGGTCATCGCGTGTTTTGTGAGCAAATGCTTTTGCGTATTCGTGTTTCCTCCCTTAAATGAAATATCTACTTTGCAAGTATTGCAAGTTGCCCTGTTGTCATCCGTTCTCGTAAAGTATGACCAAACTTTTTAGCGTTTGAGCCGCCATGTTTCCTGCCAGGTAAATGACGCGCCGCAACAAAGTGACGTCTTTCGGGGCGACTGGAATCGATAAGGGAATTGTTTGCAAAAATGGCAAACAATTCCAAGGAATTGAAACAGTGGGAACCGGTTCTCAACAAGAACCGGGTTTCGATATCCATCCCTAAGTATGACAGCAGTCGACCATCATTTTCCCTTCTTTGTCTTAATTTTAGCATACTCCGTTTTTCTGGTATCCCGTATCTTCTATGCCTCTTCAGGAATCTTGGTTTTTATCACAGAGAAGTCAGTGTCAGAGTTCTCCACCTGTTTTGGTCCCACATCACCATCGGGCACTGATTATGCAGTAGACTCAGCTTCTCTTTTAACTTCGCCTGGTTCATGGATCCTATTATATGTTGCTGCTTTATCAGCATCCATCTGTCAGACAATTGCAGAAATCACAGGCCATTTGTTAGCTAGTAAAAACCAGAGAACATTAAAATGTAATTTAATGTTCCCTATATTTTACCGAAAAGTTAATTAATGCAATACTAGTGTAATATTCAGATATTGTATAACTAAGAATTTACATTACCAGTGGAACAGCGTCAGTGGTCACCATATCCAGGTTTTCAGACAGGTTTTCAAAGCTCTTCTGTTTTTTTCTGGAATGAAATTAATTAATAGAAATGAAAATTACTGAAGACCAAAGCCCAGAAGTTCACATAATTTGGGTGTTTTCTGTGATAACTTTGGTTCCTCAAAGACAAAAAATATATTGATTCTTACATGTAATTTTAAAAAAATGCTTTATTTATGTCTATTGTCCTGATTAGTTAGGGATCACAATTTATTAACAATTACTAACTTGCCTTTATAAGTTTTTATATAAGATGAGTTAAAACTTTATGAAAAAAAATTGAGCAAATAAAGATGAGCTTGTAACAATGGTGCTAAAAATAGTGAAGGCAAAACTGGATACTGGGATATATTACAAGATATGTACAAAAGTTCAGGTTAATTGATTAATGTTAGAATTAGCATAAATCCTTTAAAAACAAACAAAAAGAAATCCATTGATTAACACCAAAAAAGTGTTAGAGTATTAAAAACCATATATTTTAAAAATGTTATTGTACCTGTAGCATCGTGTTACAAAAAAAACAATGATTGCTAAAACAATGACCCCAATCAGAAACCCCCTCAATGCTGCAGTGTTGACTTTTGTTTCTTCATTTCTTTGTTTGAATACATCTGAAATCAAAAGAGTGAAAAATGTGCTCACTTATGTTTCTTGTTCAAGACATTGCCTAAAACCTAAAAAAGGGAGTGAAATGTCTTAAAATTGCTTTGCTTTAGTTCTAACTGCTTACCTTCATTCTTTATCTGCTCTTTATCTTTACTGGTGACACACTCAATAGAGGTGTAGTGATAGTGTTTTAGAAACACAGTGATGGTGCTGGTGACTCTGGCGTTTGACACGTTGGTTGTTACAGAGTACTCAGCGTGGCTCTTCAAATGTGGCCATTTTATGGTGGCCGGAGGAAACTCCTCACTGATGCACATACAGCTCAGGACCTCAGACTGAACCTCACACCCAGAGCTATTCAAAATTCTTGGACCAGCTGCAAATACTGAAAATGAATCTCAACATTAGGTCAAATCCACAGTAAACTCACATGAACAGAAATGTCCTCCATATGTGTAACAGTAAGGAAGACAGGATTTTATTTATTATTAATAAATATGAAAAAAAAAATGTACTCACATTTTACATGAATGGTTTTCATAATGATTTTGTTCTTGTTTGTTGCTATACACTTATACTGTCCAGAAAGTTCTGGTGTCATATTAGAAATGGTAAGAGAGGCTGACCCATTGCCTTTTGTGGTTTTGCTTTCAATTTTTCTGTTCAAGTCTTTGTTGGTGTCAGATTTAATCCAGTTGATAGAAGATGCAGTGAAACTGCCAGCACTGCAAGTTAGATTAAGGGTAGCACCCTTCTTCACAACTGTACTTCCACTGATTTTTAGTTCCTGAAGATCTAAAAAAAAAAAAAAGTGCCAGAAAAATGAACAAACAAATGAATGATGACTTAAACAAGTCAGAATCGGATTTAGGGTTCCCTAGATGGGTTTCTTGCACAGCATGTAAGAGGCCCCTGAGATTTGGAATAAAAGTGGTCGTATTAAGTACAAGATTTTCTGTGACAAATATAAGCTCTCTCCCCACCGAGGTATACTAAGACATCAGTTCATACCTGACAAAAAACAGATTCAACAGTTACCATTTATGTGTTTTACTTTAGTACATAGTTTTTTATTAGAACTGTCCAAAAAGAGAAAACAGGGTCTTTCCTTTGTGTTTAATCTGCATCTTTTTCACAAAAAACATTTTTTGTGTAGTAATGATTTAACCTCCTAAGACCCGAACTCTTCCATGGCATGCATTTTTTAATTTCTCTTTGATATTTGGGCTGATTGGGACCTGATGAATATAAAAACAAAGAATTACCAGATTTTTATTTTTTTTAATCTAATTTTTGTTTCTGAGAAAAATGAGAGCCACATATAATAATAATGCATTGGATTTATATAGCGCTTTACAATGACATTATTCATTCACGCTCACATTCACACACTGGTGGAGGCAAGCTACGGTTGTAGCCATAGCTGCCCTGGGGCAGACTGACAGAAGCGAGGCTGCCATATCGCGCCATCGGCCCCTCTGGCCAACACCAGTAGGCGGTAGGGTAAAGTGTCTTGCCCAAGGACACAACGACCAGGACAGAGAGGCCGGGGATCGAACCGGTGACCTTCCGGTTACAGGTGCCCTTCCCAACCCCCTGAGCCACGGTCGCCTGATATATGTGTATGTATATATATATATATACATATGAGGATATTAATTTGAAATTTCGATAGAACAGTTGCAGTATAATGTCCTCGTAAGTGGATATCAGGCCCTTGTTGAGCAAGATTTAGTATTTTGGTCTAAATAATCCAAAATGTGATGTCCACATATGTGGACGCCAGGTCCTAGGAGGTTAAGAACCATTTCAGTTTCATATTTAAACATAGAAGTTCCGGTGAGGTCATTAATGATGATGCTGCAGTTCTTCATCTTCAGGTCAGACTCCAGTAGTGAGACCCGCCCTTGAAACTCAGAGTTGTTTTTTTGATCATCACTGGAGTCAAATATTGTTTTACCATGTTTGTACAAAGTTATTCTTTTGGCACAAAACCCATCTTCTGTAGTAAAGGAACATGGTAACACTGCATATAGTCCAGCCTCTGCTGTTATATTTATTTTACTTAACGTGACATTGTCTTTGCTCTTTGTACAGACTGGAGGAGCGCTCCTAGTCAAACCTGAAAATGCAAAAATAAAAGAGACGAACAAGGAGAGAGTCTGCTGAGTTTGTGAAAAATCAAATGCCTGCAGTTCACTGCCATTGTTATTGATATTTGGAGTAATATATGGACAGTATTATTTAGATAACCAATGCAATAAAAAGAAGTTGAAAGGCATATTACCATTACTTTCCTTTTTTTACACTTTGTAAATTCAGATAAAATTTCCTTCTATACCTTTGTCAGCGAACAGCAGAATCACCCAGATGACAGTTAACATTCTGATTTGACAATTTAGACAGCACGGCATCTCTCCACAGGATACACTCTATCTTATCAAAGCACAAACACACAGAAAGTTCACTGGATGATAAAATAAATCCAAGTTATTACAATGATATATGTATTATTTCTGTAGTTACATATAATCAATAAACTTGGCTGGGATCTTGAAATATCAACATTTAAAACACTTCTTCATATCTGGAGTGTGGAGAGGCTAAAAATTACTAAATAAAAGTCTGCCAGCTCTGGACTTCTTAAGTTAAGTATACACTGCTCATTCTGAAATACTTTTTTATGATAGTACTGAAGAGAGAATACTACAAAGAAATGAAATTTAAAATGGGATAAAAGTGTTTTACCCTCACTCTGTGTGAATCTGCTGCTCCTGTTTCCACACACTGATCTCTGCAGCATGTCTGCTTTGAACTGACTCTTCTTCTCTTCCTCCTCCTCCTCTTTTGTTACCTCTCTTTGCACTTCAACATGTTCCCAGGATGTTTTTTTTGTACTCTGTTGGAGATTATTTTTTCTTGGTTTGGTACTAGATGCAGAGCTAAAACGTCTTGTCACATTATGTCATTATGTGAAACTTTAATTCGAGTTTTTGGAGTATCAATAACTTTATTAACGTCACCCTATTTCCTCTTAATACCAAGCAACTAATTTTTCTTCTCTGTCAGAGACATGAGTCTGAGAACACTACGTCAAACACCATTTCTTTTTCTATTGAGGTCACATTTGTACCACATGGGCTTTCTTTTCAAAAAGAGTCTTAATTTTCATTTAGTGGGATCTCATAAATGTACAGTTATTTTACCTCTTCCAAAACAAAACATTTACTCAGCATCTGTTGTAGTGGACAGTGAGGTTTACCTCACATGTTCAGCCAGTGTCCATACTTCACGTTGTTGTTTAATATGCTGTGAAACTTTTGGGCATTACAATATTTAGAAGAAATAAACAATAAACAATTTTTCAGTTGAATTTACACACACACACACACACACACACACACACACACATACACACACACACACACACACACACACACACACACACACACACACACAAAATATAAATGCTAAAGTACATTAAATTCTACTTCTCCTGTCTTTATTAATTCAATTTCAACATACTGAAATCGGGTTGATTTTTTATTGATTTGTTTTAGTTGAAAAATGAAAAGAGGACACGGCTGCCCACAACCACAACCACCAAACATGTAGTCATCTGATTACACCACACAGAAAACAGGCAACCAGGTTTTAGAAAAAAAAAATATCAGAGCACACAAACCAGAGGGTGGTGCCCATTTCTGAAGGGAAAGTAGCATTAATGCCACTCTTCAAATGACCTGAAATTTTATTTATTTATTTATTCATTTTATAAAACATGAAAACAGGAAATGCGGCCCACGACCACCAAATAAGTGGACCTCTGATCTCAAACATAAAACAAGCAACAAGGTTTTAGAAAAAAAAACAAAAAACGAATGAGCACACAAACAAGAGGAAGATGCTCATTTCTGAAAGCAACATTAAAACTGAAAACATTTTGGAACTGAAACATTCATCAGTAGATTAAAATTTAACGGTTCCTGGTTATAACAGGTCAATAAGTTGAGACAGATTCTTCAGCATTTGGCAGCCTGTCAAAATAACAAATGATCTTGACGTCTGTGATAAGGGGGGAAATAATAAAGCCCTCTGGAAAGTGAAAGCTCTCTTAAATAGATTTCAACAAAGCTGCCATGGAAAAATTCCCTTCACAGGCCTTGTGTCCTGTATGGGCTTTACAAACCAAATTCCATAACTTCAGAGCGCTAGCTTACACAATTCCTTTTATCCATAATGGACTTCTCAGGCTCCTCAAAACCTGTTTTTTTTTTCCTTTGCCTGAACTTTCATCTTCTTGCTCTAACATCTGGTGGTCATTTGCTGACAGCTCTAAGTATGACTCAACTTCCACAATTCTGAGTAAAATATCTTCCTGCCTCACTCAGGCCTCATATCATTCCATAATCAAACAGGACCTAATTTCCACAAAAAAAAAAAAAGAAAAATGAAAAAAATGAAGCAACATGATTTACCACAGGATTTAGACATAGATATAGACACAGACAAACAGGCAGACGCAGACACAAACATGCATTCCCACCCTTTTGAACACATATACAAATACTCAGCACTCACCCAACGTGGAGACAAACAGAAATCGACACCTTACACACACTCACACTCCCCAAACATACTCTATACCCCAGGTCCAGGTACCCTCAACCCGGGAGGGACAATCGGCTCCTAGACCCAGGAGATGTTACCCTTTTCCCTGGGGTGGGGACAGGCAAGTAGTCCCTACCTGGGACCAGCTCCCCCGCTGACTCCAATGACTTCCACAAGCAGAGAAAGAGAGAGTAATGCATTGTGCTGAAAATTTATTAAATTATCTCAAGAGAAACTGCCTCTGCTTTCAAGGAGAAAACTTAAACAGGCACAAATTTTCAGCTCTAACTCCCATGTGCAGGTGTATTGCTACTGTGAATGAATGGAACGGAAAAAAATCCATCCACCCAAACATGTGGTAATAATGAGTATGCGCCGTTGTGTGTGTGTGTGTGCAGTGTTTGTCTGTGCCACAGATAGCTTTTATCAAAATGTGACGATTAGCAAAAGAGTGGGTGAAGGTGTGTCACTGTGGAGATGGGTGTCCGATTATTTTTAATCCGCACAAGTCCTGCATAAATGCGTCAAAGGATTCAGAGTTCCGCAAAGCCTCGCTTTGCCCATCACTACCACTAACCCACAGTCAGCAGGCAATATGATTGCAATAATTTGTAGTATTAGAATTTGCAGAGGTATTTGTGTCTTTACTACTTTTACTTAGATCAGTGGATCACAGTGACAGTGGAGTGTTCTGCAGACACTGTCAGGAATTAGTCCAGCATAATTTAACATAAGGAATCAAACAAATACAAAGTGTGATTTGTGCATGCTTACTAATTATTTACTAATTAAATTAGATATTAATTATTTAAATTAAAAAAGTTGAAGACATTTACACCACACAATGACACGCAGAAAAAATACAAATGATATGAAACAGGTGAGTAAAATATGTACCAGTTTTAACAGTTTAAAATGTGCTTGTTTTACACAATTTAAATAGAGAAACAGAGGTGTAGAAAATCTAACGTTTTTTTTTTTTTTTTTTTACCTCACCAAACAGGACCAGGCAAAATATACAAGCTGTCAGTGCAGAAGCACCAGGTTCACAGTCTCATGACAGACCACAAGATACAGTCTGACTTAAGGGTTTACTCTGCCCTCTGCTGGTGAGTGTAACAAATGTGCAGAGGGCATTTAACCTACAGTAGACATGTTTTATACTCAAAATTATTAATCTCATTAAGCTATGACAGAATGCCCAGAGAGAAAAGCATCCCTGGAAGAATTTGTTGAATAACATTTTCCCAGAATGAGAACAATATTGGCCATTAAAAAGTGCTCACCTGTTGGACGTTTAAAGCAAGTATTTATCCTTATACAATCTAGGTAAGTTAGTATTGCCACACCTGATATGATTTGGCTCAGATTTTATGCCTAATGATTTTTGAGGCATAACACTCCCATTCAATGGGGATTGGGATGTAAACTAGGAGTACACTAGCTTGTGATGCCCTGAGGCTTGGTTTGTGCCTGCTATCTTCTCTTGGTCCTGACTGGGGACCTTTTACATGTTAGGCAAATGTGTTCAGTCCAAAGAGGCACACTTACCCTTGCATAATAAAACATTTAAAATGTTACCTGAAAAGGTTATTAAACCAAAAACATGACAGCAAAATAACAAGGGATTAGGAAATTATGTTCCAGTTCCAGTCCTTATTTTGAATAGCCCCTACTTTAAGACGCAGAGGTGTGGAGATGACAGTGTGAGAAAAATGGTTCAAAGTGGAATTATTCATACACAAAACAATCAGATCAAAGAACATTCATCCGAGGAAACCCGCAATAAAACTCAAATTTTGTCGATTATATCATTCACAGAGGAGTACACTGGCTCATCTTCCTCTTTCTCCTTTTCTGGTTCAGATTGTTTCAAGTCCATCTCTGTCATCATCTCCTCCTCCTCGCCCTTCACCATTTCATCTTCCTGTTTGTCTTTTATTGCTTTCTTAATTTCAGCATACTCCGTCTTTGTGCTTTCTTGCTTTCTCTCTGACTTGCTGTTTCTTTTCAACAGGGAAAAATCAATATCTGCGTACTCCACTTCTTGCGGAGCACCGCTGAGTTCAGGCACGTCTTTCTCTGCTGCCACACTTTCATCTTCAACTTCTTCTTGTGGGTCGGACTGATTGTCTTGTGTTTCTTGACCATCATATATGTGCTAGGTACAACGCAAATGATACAAGTCAATTACCAGCCTCCAAAAACCCAGTATTGCACATTAGATTGTGTCTATCTGGGTAATCTGCAATACTGCTATGTCAAAATCATGTCATGCAGTTCTTTTTTCTGTGGGTAGGTTGATTCAAACTTAAATTACTTTTTCACAATGCTTACACATTCCTTACATTTTTCCATTAAGTTTAAGTCGTGGTGTTTGAAATAGCAGCAAGAAAGACAGAAGTCATGGTGCTGACTGTATTATAAGACATACTATCTAACAGAAACTTCAATTTATGCATTTTTTTGGTAAAACTCCTAATTAAAGCTGAAAGTCTATCCTTCAATTACATTGATTGTTTGATTAAAAATCCAATGAGTCTTTGTACAGAGGCAAAACTACAGAAATTCTGTCTTTATCCAACAAATTATGGACCTATATGTGGTTCAGCATTCCTATGTTATAGTGCAGAGTGTTTTCATGAAATAATCTTAATCAGAATAACTGGGAATATGTTGATTTATCTGTTTTCGGTGATTTATGCAAAACTTACCCTTTTGGGTAACATGAAACTAGGTGGAGAAATGAAGGGTGGGCTTATGAAAAGAACCAATTAAATTTTGGTACTGATCTGTCCCTGTTTCTTTAAAATTGCAAAACTTTAAAGCAAGATGAGTTTTCTTTTTCTCTGTCCTCTTTTATTGGATATATTTTCCTTAAGCAAATGCTGATGAAACAGACTGATAGAGGTTGGACTGTAGTTCAAAGAGAACTCTGGAGTGGACCATCACCTCACTACCTGGATTTTGGACTACCTCACCGACCGACCACAGTATGTGAGGACTCAGGGCTGTGTGTCGGACAGGGTCGTCTGCAGTACGGGGGCCCCACAGGGAACGGTTCTGGCTCCGTTCCTCTTCACCATCTACACTGCAGACTTCTCCCACAACTCCACCCAGTGCTTCCTGCAGAAGTTCTCTGATGACTCTGCTATAGTCGGCCTCATCACTGATGGGGACGACAAGGAGTAAAGAGGACTGACTCAGGACTTTGTGGACTGGTGCCAGCTGAACTACCTCCAGATCAATGCCAGTAAAACCAAGGAGCTGGTGGTAGACTTCCGCAGGCACAAACATCCTCCACTGCAACCACTGAACATCCAAGGTATGGACATTGAGACTGTGGACAGCTACAGGTACCTTGGTGTTCATCTGAACAGCAAACTGGACTGGACTCATAACTCAGACGCCCTCTACAGGAAAGGGCAGAGCAGGCTGTACCTGCTGCGGAGACTCAGGTCGTTTGGAGTGGAGGGCCCACTCCTGAAGACCTTCTATGACTCTGTGGTGGCCTCAGCCATCTTTTATGGTGTGGTCTGCTGGGGTGGCAGCATCTCTGCTGGGGACAGGAAGAGACTGAACAGGCTGATCTGCAGGGCCAGCTCTGTTCTAGGATGCCCTCTGGACCCAGTGGAGGTTGTGAGTGACAGGAGAATGGTGGCTAAGCTGTCATCCCTGCTGGACAACATCTCCCACCCCATGCATGAGACTGTGGCAGCACTGAGCAGCTCCTTCAGTGGGAGACTGCGGCACCCACGGTGTGGGACGGAGAGATTTCGCAGGTCTTTCCTCCCCACTGCTGTCAGACTCCACAACAAAGACTTTAACTGATCATACACACACATCCACAAATGTGCAATAACACAAATGTGCAATAATCTTTCTGGCACCTGTTGTATATAGCATTTGTATTCTATTTTTATCCTATTGTATATTTTATTCTATTTTATTCTACTGTATATAGTATTCTATTTTTATTCTATTCTGTACAGTTGTGTACTGTATTTATTCTTATTTTATTTTATTCTAATTGTCCTTCATAACTTTTGCACTGTCCACTTCCTGCTGTGACAAAACAAATTTCCCACGTGTGGGACTAATAAAGGTTATCTTATCTTATCTAAAGGCATCATGAATACACAGTAACCTACCTCGAGTACTTGTTTATCCTTGCAGATCTTTTAGTTCGTTAAAACTATATAGAAAACCAAAAGACTAAATATGTATATTTCAGTATTGAGGATATTTGTGCACAATTAAATACTTTATAATTATGTAAAAAAAAAAAAAAAAAAAAAGCCAAATGAACATAAATACCTGTGGATCGTCTTGACTTGTTACCATCTCCAAAGTCTCATCCAAATTTCCAGAATTCTTTGTTTTTTTTCTGAATAAAATGGTTTTACATTATTAAAGTCAAGTGTAAATACATCTATTAAAAAAAAAACTGAAAATATAATAAAAATAAGTGTCGTACCTTGAACATTTTTTAATCAAACAGCAAACAACTGCAGAAAGAACTACTCCAATCAAAAAGGCAATGATGATTTCTAAATATCCCCGGATCAAAACTGATGACTGAGCTGTACTCAAATGGAAAAACATGAAAAAGGTAATTTCAAAGATGCTTTCAATTATATACAGTCCAATTAATTGATTTTCTAATGTTTTTATAAATGCAAAGGTCTCACTTATGAAAATTTAAATACATACCCACTGTATCGGACACACTTTGGATCATTAGATTTTTTTTTGCTTCTCCCTTTTCATTGTTGCTCACACATTCAACAGTGCTGTTGCCATAGTTTTTTACATTTAGACTGACAGTGCTGTTGACTGTGTGGTTTGACACAGTTGTTTTGATAGAGTACTCTTTGTGGTTTCCTAGGAGCGGCCATTTGATGGTAGGTAAAGGAAATCCTTCACTGATACACACACAGGTCAAAACCTCTGCTTGAAGCACACATCCAGAGCCATCCTGGATCTTTGAAAACCCTGAAAACACATGACAAGAAATATAAACAAGGTAAGGTATGATTTTAAGTGTAAATATGAACTTCACATCAAACAACCGTAATATCTACTTACAAGACACGATCACACTGACAGATGATGTTACAGTTGTGTCCGGATGTTTTGCTGTGCAGGTGTACTGTCCAGAATCTTCTGCTGTCACATTCTGGATGACAAGTGTAGCTGAGCCAGTGTCATTATGCAGGTCAGTGTAAACTCCACTATGTTTGCTGTTTGTTTTAGAGCTAAGGTCTCTCCACATGATAAGGGCTGGAGGAAAACTTTCAACACTGCAGGTCAGATTCAGAACATCTCCTTCCTTCATGATTGTATTCCCAGTGATTTGAGGTGTCCTTATATCTGTGGGGCACATTACAGTAGTTTTTTTCAGAATGAAGAAAATAATTGAAATAAAATGGGAAAAAATAATAATCAGCTTAGTTGTCCCCTGTGTTAACAACCATCATAAAACCATTCAAACAGGTAAAGCCAAATTTGTCTCCAGATATTTTGCTGTACAGATGTATAGATATACAGTTCAGTGTATTCTTATCACATTTGGGATGACAAGTGTAGCTGATCCAGTGTCACTGTGCAAATCAGTTTCATTGTAAAGGTCTCTGCTGTCAGTTAAGTGTTAGGACTGACAAAGCCGTCCACCATTAGCAAATGTCAGTGTTGCTGTCTTTGACAGGAAGTTGTAAGCAAGGAACATAGACGTTAACATAGATGCCAGCTGCTGATGACAGCAATGCTAAGCATTACATCCAGAGCACAATGTGCCACAACTTTCAGTTATGTTATTTTAAATAATAAGAAATGGTTTCCAATGGCTCTTCAATACATAGATGTTGAGTCAGCTTGGCATATTTAAAAGTGTCTGAATACAGTTGTTTAATTTCTTTAAACTGATATTTTTTATTTACCTGAGTGAAAAAAAGCTCTGTCTAAATGAGAAAATTGCTTACTCACACATCACTGTTATGTTGATGTTTTCTTGCAGGGTATTGTTCATATGTTTTGCTGTACAGACGTACTGTCCAGAGTGTCCAGTTGTAGCATTAATTATGGAGAGTGTGGCTGATCCAGTGTCATTGTGCAGGGTTATATCAGAACCAATTTTAGACCACATGATCAGAGATGGAGGGAAACTTTCAACACTACAGGTCAGGTTCAGAACATCTCCCTCCTTTATGATTGTATTCCCAATGGTTTGAGGTGTCCTTATATCTGTGGGGCACATTACAGTAGTTTTTTTTAGAAGGAAGAATCTAATTGAAATAAATAGGGAAAAAGTAATACATAGTTTACTTGTTCCCCATGGTAATCCTAACCACCATCATAAAACCATTCAAACAGGTAAAGACAAATTTGTCTTCAAATGTTTTGCTGTACAGATGTACAAATGTACAGTCCACAATATTCTTATCACATTCTGGATGACAAGTGTAGCTGATGCAGTGTTGTGCAGGTCAGTGTAATTTTCATTGTAAAGGTCTGTGATTCCCTCATTAACAGTTATATTCCCTGTGATCTTGAGTTTCCTTTTATCTGTGGCACAGATTTGGTTTATTAAGGAGTTAAAAAATCACAAAGAATTATTGTAGATTTTTTTTTTTTTTTTAAAAGAAAAGAAAACAGCCTGGTGGTAAATTAAAAGAAAACCTGAAACCCTGACACATACAACGAGTTGATTGGGATATTGGGCTCCATGTTAGCAAAACATCTGAGAAGTAGGTACACAGACGGTGGGCTAGGTGACAAATCTTTGTTTGTCGACTCTATAATAAATGTTGTTGCCCTTGCTAGTTGGCTTCAGAAATAATGGCCAGTTTAACTAATTATTTGTACTCTATTAATGTGCAAGGTCAGTTAAGTGTTAGGACAGACAAAGCCATCCACCATTAGCAGATGTCAGTGTTGCTGTCTGTGACAGGAAGTTATAAGCAATGAAGAAAGACATTAAGATAGATGCTGGAAGCTCATGACAGCAATACTAAGCATTATATCCAAAGCACAATGTGCCTGTTATTTTAAAATATAAGAAATGGGTTCCAATGGCTCTTTAATACATAGATGTGAGGCAGCTTCAAATTTAAATAGTTCTGACTACAGTTGTTTAATTTCTCTGAACTCATATTTTCAGATGCCTGAGTGAAAAAAAAAAATCTCTGTCTAAAAGCACAAAGTTATTTACTTACATATTACTGTTATGTTGATGTTTTCCTGCAGGGTATTGTTCATATGTTTTGCTGTACAGACGTACTGTCCAGAATGTTCAGTTGTAGCATTAATTATGGAGATTGTGGCTGATCCAGTGTCATTGTGCAGGGTTATATCAGAACCAAGTTTAGACCACATAATCAGAGATGGAGGAAAACTTTCAACACTGCAGGTCAGATTCAGAGTTTCACCCTCCTTCACATTTGTGCCCCCAGTGACGTTAACTTCCTTCACATCTGTTACACAAAAATACAAATTACACAATAATGAAGCTTCTCTTTTTCTCTTTCCTGCAAGACCAGTTGACTAAGAGAGCACACTGCTTTCAAAAGATTTCAGCATGCAAAATTAAATAGTAAAAATACTCACAGTTTACTTTTAAAGTTGAATCCCCCTCTGTAGTTTCTTCCCCAGTGAAACGGATTTTACAGGTGACATTGGTGTTGTGGTGTTCAGCAGAGGAGTTGAAAGTCAGAGTTGAAATGTGTCTTTGTCTGAAAGCAGTTAGATTTTTAGTCCTGAAAGAAGTAATGTTTCCTGTAATGTAAGAATCAGTCCCTCGTGCTCCTCTCCATGTCCAGGTGATTTCAGGAACAGATCCAGAGCAGAGACCAGGAGCAACACAGGTCAGTGTGGCCTGCTGTCCCTCTGTCGGTGTGGGAATCTTAACTCTGGGTTTCTGACTAAGACCTAGTGGAAACACAGAACATTACCATAATCTGGTTAACTGCCTGAAGTTCATCAGTTACTTACATTTTGGCTTAAATAATAAGAAATTATGTTAAACAGGTAAATGTGGAACATAAAGCTTTTTATTTTGTTCTAACAGCACACAGGGGTAAATAAATGTGCAAAATCACGTCATATTTGAAACAAAAAAATTAATAAATAAAGTAGCACAAAAACCAAGATTTATTCTCAACATGCTTTTTTGATGCAGTTTTTTGTACCTTCAACTGAGACAGTTGTCTTTTGAATAGATGCAAATCCATCTTCTCTCAAATTCCGTTCACCATTAACTCTGATCCGATACGATCCAGAATCCGACTCTTTGAGATCATTAATGATGATGCTGCAGTTCTTCTGTCTTATATCAGGCTCTAAGAGTGACACACGTCCTTCAAAGCCATACCGAATGCGGATATTGTTTTTGCTGTCAAATATTATTTCATCATCATAGCCACATGTTGAATATGGTCCACATTTGTACCAAACTATATGTTTGGGTGTAAATCCAAAACCAGTAGTGAAAGAACACGGGATCACAACACAGAGTCCAGCCTCTGCTGTTAGTCTCTCACTAAGTGTGATGCAGTATTGTCCATAACATTGTTGTGATGTGCCTGTTAATACAAAGGAGGAGGTAAAAAAAAAGAGGAAAAGAATATCTGGTTCATCTGAATAGTTGTATAATGCACAAGTCAGGCGACAGTGATCTTTTTAATTTATGTGAACTCGAAATTCTGTTGCATGAATATAATACATAATACAATACATGAACATAACTGCATAAAACAAAACAATTATAAAGCAGAATTAGAAGATTATAAAGAAGAAGACTCAAACCTGTTTCAGCACACACACACAAAAGGAAAGTCGCCCAGATCAGAACAAACATCCTGACTTGATTATCAGCATGTTCAGTCTCTCCCTCCAGAGACAAACTTTATTGCAGCAAATGAAGTAAAGAGAGATTAGAACAAAGGAAATGCAACATTTTACGTCCCACATCGCAATACAGGATGTTGCATGCTTGGTTATTCCGTAGTTATGTACCCGTTTTACCGACTGTGCCAACACCATTACCCTAAAGTTTTTATGGTAAACACACACAAAGATCTGTTCTCAAAAGATTAAAAAGGTCAACAAAAGCACTAATACAATACAAACTGTTACTACTGCATATTCTCTGTCATATTCCATTTAACTTTAGGTCATCTGTAACATTTAATGAATTCAAGAAGTGGCTTGCTTCCATCTATCAAGTTTTTGACCAGCACAGTTCACACTTTTATATAATCATGCTGTTCATTTAGTGTTTTAAAATATATTTTCCACAAAAAAGCATTAAATGTTTGTTTTTTACCTCTTTTGTCTGGTCTTTCACCACTCTTCTCTCCACTGTGGTCTCTGCTGACCTCTATCCTTGAAGTTTCTCTTCCTCACTTCTCTTTTTTCTTTCTTCCTTCTTTTTACAACAGGATTTCAGGAAGTGTGAGTACATGTTCAAATTGAATTAGGGCAGACCCACTTTTATGAAGTTATTATTTTATATCACACTATATATACTCTAATAAAATAGTCATCAAGTAATGAAAAAAACAAACTTTTTAAAAGCAACAAAAAGATGCTCCATGACTGAAACTTTATAAAGATAAGTTGTTGCTGAGCACTGGGAAAAGTTAAGTAGGTTTATTTCCAGGTTTGTTAGATACAATGAATACAAACACAATGCCCACAAAAACAGGTGCAAGAGAAAAAGAGAAAAAACACAAGAGAGAGAATAAGGCAGGATATGTGAGAGTCTTGGAGACCATGACAGAAGTATTTTTTGAATGTTAAATTCATGAAATACTCACAGTTTGGTTATGTTTCTTAGATTTTGGTTTCATTGGTTTGGTTTGGTTGCTAGTGCGATTGTTTATGTCTTCAATACTTATATAACAATAACTATTTTAATGGTTTTGGATTTATGTTTTCTTTTGATTTGCCTTCTGTTTATTTTGTCTGTGAAGGTTCTCAGTCATCCAGGGTATTCTAGTCTAAGGAGCTTGGAAAAAAAGGTGTCTGGACTTCTTTAGGTTTTTGAAGACCTTTCACCTCTCATCCGAGAAGCCTTTTCAGTTCTTTTTTTTTTTTTTAACCTGCCCCGTTTGGTTCTTTTGCCATTAGAATTATTGTCTAAAGGCGAAGAAAGATGCCCAACGGATTTACTTTACCAAATGGACCATCCCAGCCTTGCCGTAATGGTCTATTTGATTCACCTTTTATTGTTCATTTTATTTTCACTTGCTGAATACGTATTCAGCCTTTTCAGTTCTAAGAGCAAATGGTGGAGAGTCCAAGATTTTAAACCCTATGGGAGTGTCCCCCTGTTTTATGGGCACCCTATTGATCCTCTACCTAATCAGACGAGCTGTGGTCGCAAATTTTGAAGCTATCCTGATAACCTTATCCCACCAACGATGTGGAGATCCAACTTTTTTTTAGATCCAATTAAAATCAAGCACTCAAAAAGATGCTCTGGAAAAAAGTAGAATTCTTGGAACAGAGTTTAATACACTGAATCACATGAACAGCAGGAAAACTACATACAGACATTTAGCAAGAGAATTACATAGCAGAAAGCAAGCAAAGTAAAACTCCGGGGTGTACAGCAGACAGCAGAGCAACACAGAGCTGGACAGAAAGAAGCAGCAGGAAGAAAGTGCTGGGGTGTCCTCTGGTCCCCTCATATATAGGGACCAGTATCCCCACCCCCTGCTGCTGGGTAACTTTCCCACCCGTCCTCAAGCCAAACACAGCTGCAGGGTCAGGTAGCGGCCAAGGTCCTGGCCAGAGGCCAGTCAGGACCCTTTGGCTTTTTCTTATCACAATAGGTCATGACACGGTCAAACATTGCACATTAATCCTAATTATTATATCTTACACAGCAAGTGGCACAATCTTATCTTATACAATAGGTTAAATGCATAACATGGTGACTGTCATAAATAAAAACACTTTATTGCAGGTTCACAGTGTGTGTGTGTGTGTGTGTGTGTGTGTGTGTGTGTGTGTGTGTGTGTGTGTGTGTGTGTGATTATATCGTATGATATTTTAACATGATTTGTTCAAGATCTCTGTTACAATGTTACTGTTTTGGCTGTGCTGCATGAAAAATGTTGAGTGTGTATTGGTGGAGGTTAGTTCCCGGAGCTGGAGAGTGAGCTATTCAGGAGAACTCTCCCCTTACATTAACTGCCCTGTTACTGTACCACCTTAATAAACCATGTGCTTAAGACTCTCTGTGAACGTTAAAATATATATGTTCATTGCAGATAGATATACAGTGTATATAGTTATATAGGTATACATGTCACACAAAAATCCCCCACAGCCACAGAGCCAAGGTGTGAAAACGGGTGTGGATCACTGGCTCATTGCTCTTAGAACTGAAGAATCTTCTCGGATGAGATGTGAAACGTCTTCAGGAAACCTAAAGAAGTCCAGATGCTCTTAGACTCTGTTTATTTTATTGTTTGTTTTTAGTTTTGTGTAATTTCTAGTTAATTCTGTTGTTCTTTAGTATTCAAGGGGTTTTATATCTTCAACTTGTATCAGGTCTTTCTTAGTCTATAGCTCCTGTTGTTTTGTTTTGTTTTTTTATTTCGGCTTCTGTTTGATAGTGTTTGAGCTTCCCCAGTATCCTCTTATACTGTATCTTCAATGTTGGGGTTGTTACTCTAAAAAAGTAATTTACTGCACATTACTTGTTACATTTATTAAAAGTAATGCAGCATTACTTAGCAATGATAAATATGCAGAGAAATAATGTAAATAATGTTCTGTGTAGAGTTCATGTTGTTGATGAATGATTTATAATAGGTTACATAATTTCATTATATATTTAGTATAATGATTATATATTTAGATACTAGATATTATATTTAGAATATATATTTAGTGTTAAAAATGTCTTTATTTGAAATGTACATGTGTAAAGTGTAAGAGCACACCCTTAACGAGAGCACACAAGACTTTTCATGGACTGCGAGGGAGTAGATGTATCTCATGAAGCGCTGTTAAGCTAAAGGTTTATTGAAAGAAAAGCAACACAAGGACTTAAAAACGCCTTTTCAGGACAAGCAGTCAACGAGGTATTTTTCATTTGAGAAATGTTTTTATTTGTGTTTGGACTTAATACTTGTACTGTAAAGTTGCTAACTGGTTTGTACTGTTCACTCGTGACCAGTTCTTACTGTGTACTGGCGTATTGGCGATGGTGAAGCTAAGGAGGAGAGAAAGCCCAAGTAATAAACGTTTCAAAGAACCAACCTGTGTCTGTGTTGTTGTGAAGAGAACTACACAATAAATACGTGTTAATGTAAATGAAACTGGGCAGATATCATTAAAAAGTATTTTACATGTGCTATACTTGTAGAGTAGTGTGGACCAATTGAGAAGAACAAGAACTGAACTTTGAATCACAAAAATCCTTCAAAATGTTCTTCTTAAAGTCGTGATGACTGAATGCGACAGCCTCATCTGTAATCTAACCTTCACTACTTTATGAAATGTTTATACATAAAATGAATATTGCATGGATTTGCACTACCATGAGTTGACCAACATGGCTGCTTCTTTCATGTTTCAACATTAGGGATCTGTGTATCAACTTTTTGACAACAATTCAGCTTTACTAAGAAGCCTTTAGAACACGTTTTCTCATCATTACTATTGCTAGCCTCCTTTTGTACTGTCTTTTTTGATCAAACAAATACTAAATGTCTACTTAATGTATACTAGTGTCTGTGTTTTAGGAAGAAACTCTCCTCCTGGCAGGGTTGTTGCATCACAGACTCAATCATATTCCCTTCAAAGAACAGAATTTTTTTTGTGCCAATTAAAATACATTAGCATTTTGTAAAATTCTGCATTACTAAAATTCTATTCTAATATAAAAAAAAGAAAGAAAAGAAAGATGTGTTGTTGTTTTGGATATCTAAAATAAGTTAAAAAGCTGTAATGTATTTAAAAAACATGGATTTTTAAAAATGTACATTGCTGCAGCACTTCTTCTCTAACAGCTTATAGTTTAATCATACACATGTGAGCCACAGTTCACGTATTAAGCAGTCCACAGGTTAATATGCAATGACCTTAATGTTTTAAACATTACTTGTTTATTCCTCTTCTAATTCATCTGTTTTCAGCAAGTTTGTCTTTTGTGAAGATTATGCAAAAATTATTTTACTGAATTTCATTGAACTTGCTTTCAGCTAGGATGTGCATATTAAAGGAGCAAATGAATTTTGACATACAAGTGGCCCTCTTTCTTTAAAATTACAGAACCTTGAAGCAGGATGTGCCCTTAAGGACAACAAAATACTGCAACTGTAATCTCGTCCCTGTTTACTGTTTTCGTTTCTGATTTCCCATCAGCATTATTTTTTTATCATGACCTTGCTCTGTGACCACATAAATCTGATCATTTTGATGTGTTTGAATTACACAGATTTTTTTTTTGTTTTTTTTTTTACAAAAGAATAGCCAGTACTACAAGCAAGTTGTTCAGGAGCAGTGTTTGCTTTGAAAGAGAAAACACAAATCCCTTTAGGGTTGTGTCAGCAAGGGTATCCGGTGTAGAAATCTGCCAAATCAAACATCACATACGCCCCCTGAAGAATCCAATCCAATCCAATCCAATTTTATTTATAAAGCACTTTAAAATACCCAGCACAGGAACAAAGTGCTGTACAGAACATAAGTTAAAACAATAGAATAACAGAAAGCAGCAAAATAAATAAATAAAACACATAATACATAAAATTAAAACAGCCCTATATTAAAACAAAAACAAGATAAGACAGCATCGAATCACCTAAAAACAACTAAAATAAAATAAAAATAAAAACCAACATCTCATGTGGTGTCAAAGGCCAGGGTAAAGAGGTGGGTTTTCAAGAGTGATTTAAAAACAGGTAAAGAACTGGCCTGTCTAATCTCTAAAGGAAGCTCGTTCCACAGTTTTGGAGCTGCTACAGCAAAAGCACGATCTCCTCTAAGTTTACGCCCAGTCCTGCGTACATTCAGGAGCAACTGATCAGCTGACCTGAGAGAGCGGGTGGGTGTATAAGGCTGTAGCAGCTCAGAGAGATAAGATGGGGCGAGGCCATGGAAAGCTTTAAAAGCAAATAAAAGAATTTTAAAATGAATCCTAAAAGAAATGGGCAGCCAGTGAAGTGAAGCTAAAACAGGGGAAATGTGCTCAAACTTTCGAGTGCCAGTTAAAAGACGAGCTGCGGCATTTTGCACCCTCTGTAGTTGGGTAATATATGACGCGCTGACCCCAATATAAAGTGCATTACAGTAATCCAGCCGAGTGCTAACAAAGGCGTGGATCACTGTCTCAAAGTGCTGCCGTGAAAGAATTGGCTTTATTTTTGCCAGCTGCCTGAGGTGAAAGAAGCTAGATTTTACCACTGCCTTAATTTGATTATTAAACTTCAGATCACAGTCCACTTTGACCCCCAGGTTTGTGACAGTTGGCTTAACGTACTGGGCCAGGGAATCTAAATACACATTGGGGGTCTCAGTGGGGCTACCAAAAACCATCACCCCTGAAGAAACCCCTTCTAAATGTGAGAGTCTGTGAGTCTGTTTTTGCACATATCTTAAGGAATAGCGCATAACTGCCAGACACTTGTCCAAAAAGCTGTAAAGTTCAACAGGTTTCACAACATTGTAAAGAAATGCAATTTTTCTAGCTGCCCACAGAGGTCGACAAATGTACAAAACCCCCCCATTAAGATATAAAAACAGCTGTAACAATATACTTTTTATGTGCTCATTTTTAATTTAGCTTTTCAATTTAAAGGGTGTTAAAGAGAAATTACACATCAGTCATATGTAATAAATATACAAACTTACCAGACAAACACAACATAAATAAAAATAAGCACAATTATAAGGACAGAAATGTAAAGAGAAGCACTGACAAATAATGAGCTGTAGTAAGAATAGAAGACTATAAATGTTAGGGTTAATGTGTTGTAGGTTGCCATTTAAAAAGCCTGAATGCTTTTGTTTGCTCCCTATGTAACCCACGCATATGAGTATGTGCACGACCTCCATAAAGAGAACAAGCAGCCTTGAGAAGAACAGACTCCACTCAATGAAAGAAGCCACCTGGCGGGACAAGATAACAACAACATCCTGGGAGGGCTGCACTCACATCGTATAATCACGCTTGCACAACACACTTTGTAACCATATATAGTAATTTGTCTTAGTTAACACATCAACAAGCTTTATGAATATTCATGTGTGTAAACAATAAAAGCAACCTGCAGTGGGAAGCAAGTTGAAGTGGGTTGGAGACAACTGCTTCCCTCGGGGCGAGTGTAAACCAGAGCTCTGTGTGACCTCGTTCCTGAGTGAGTTTCTGTTTATCCAGCAGTATCAGAGGTGAAACTCTGACATTAATTTGCAAGTGTTTGCCTGGCAATACACTTAATATGTTAGTTAGCAATGGTAAGGAAGGAACAAGCGAAAACTGAGTGTCTGGTGTTTTTTTTGACTTGGGCACTGTGTTTTCCTGTGCCCATCTATGAGGGTGTAGCCCTATTTTCTCACCTGCTTCTCCCACCAATTCAGTTCAATTCAGTTCCTTTGTGAACAATTTTAATGGACTCTATGTATAAGTTGAAATAAAAAGTGTAGTTTGTTACATATAAAACATTCCCTACAATGCAATGTAAAAAATAATTAACAAAACAATAACAGACTGCCATTACAAAAGCACAGCTATCTGAAACTTGTGACTGGAAATCTGACGCCTGACTTTTCAGTTTACATGTTGTGCAATAACATCATAATCTGGTGACACATCCGCTTTTTGCAGTGACATGTAGGTTCTCTCCTCCTGATGTATGTTCACCTTTTTTCTTGAATTCCTTTGATGAGAAGAAACAGAAGCTGATTATTGTCTAAAAGTCTTGACTGCATTCAAAGAGTCAAAAAACATAAAAATGCATGTGGAGAAACATACCAAAGGAACCATATGTAGGTTATGCAGAAGGCATTCAAAGTGAGAGATACACCAGCAACAATCCAGGGAAGAACTGTACTGTAAGAACCACAATGTTTCACACGAGCTGCTGTAAGACAGAAGAGAGCACATGCAAACACACATACACACCAAACACACACAGATATATATAATAAAAATGTATATGATTATATATTTATATATATAAATTATGTTTCCTGGAGCCACAGCTGAGAGGCTAAACATCTCCCTGCAAGTTGCCAACCTCTGCTCTAAATTTATACTGTTGTGTAGCTACTGTAGATATCTCTGTCACGCTGACTGATGCATAGTGTGCAGAATGTTGTTGTGATATTTTGTTTATTGCAAATGTTTCCTTTGATTTGCACAGTTTAGATCTTTGAAAACTCTGAAAACACATGATCAGAAATATAAAAAACGTAATAACCAAGGTAAGATATGATTTTTAGTGAAAATATTAACTTCGCATTCAACACTGGTACGATCTACTGTCACATTCTGCATGACAAGTGTAGCTGAGACAGTGTTTTGCCCTCATTAACACTTATATTCCCAGTGAGCTAAAGTTTCCGTTTATCTGTGACACACATTTGGTTTATTAAGGAGGAAAAATATCTCAAATACTTAGTATATATATAAAGAAAAGAGAAGGAAAAAAAAGAAAACAGTCTGGTGGTAAATTAAAAGAAAACCTGAAACCCTGACACGTACAACGAGTTGATCAGGATGTTTGGCTTCATGTTAACAAAACATCTGAGAGGTAGGTACACAGACGCTTGGCTAGGTGAAAAATGTCTATTTGTCAACTCTATAAATGAATGTTGCTCTTGCTAGTTGGCTTCAGAAATATTACTACTTATTTGTACTTTATTAATGTGTAAGATCAGTTAAGTGTTAGGACAGAAAAAGCCATCCACCATTAGCTGATGTCAGTGTTGCTGCTTACCTGACTGAAAAAAGCACTTTACTTACATGTCACTGTTATGTTGATGTTTTCCTGCAGGGTATTGTTCATATGTTTTGCTGTACAGACGTACTGTCCAGAATGTTCAGTTGTAGCATTAATTATGGAGAGTGTGGCTGATCCAGTGTCATTGTGCAGGGTTATATCAGAACCAAGTTTAGACCACATAATCAGAGATGGAGGAAAACTTTCAACACTGCAGGTCAGATTCAGAGTTTCACCCTCCTTCACATTTGTGCCCCAGGTGACGTTAACTTCCTTCACATCTGTTAAACAAAAATACAAATGACATATTAATAAAACTTCTCTTTTTCACTTTCCTGTAAGACCATCTGACTAAGAGAGCACACTGCTTTCAAAAGATTTCAGCATACACAATTAAATAGTAAAAAATACTCACAGTTTACTTTTAAAGTTGAACCCCCCTCCGTAGTTTTTTCCCCAGTGAAGCGGATTTTACAGGTGACATTGGTGTTGTGGTGTTCAGCAGAGGAGTTGAAAGTCAGAGTTGAAATGTGTCTTTGTGTGAAAGCAGTTAGATTTTTAGTCCTGAAAGAAGTAATGTTTCCTGTAATGTAAGAATCAGTCCCTCGTGCTCCTCTCCATGTCCAGGTGATTTCAGGAACAGATCCAGAGCAGAGACCAGGAGCAACACAGGTCAGTGTGGCCTGTTGTCCCTCTTTCAGTGTGGGAATCTTAACTCTGGGTTTCTGACTAAGACCTAGTGGAAACACAGAACATTACCATAATCTGGTTAACTGCATGAAGTTCATCAATTACTTACATTTTGGCTTAAATAATAAGAAATTATGTTAAACAGGTAAATGTGGAACATAAAGCTTTATATTGTGTTCTAACAGCACACAGGGGTAAATAAATGTGCAAAATCACTTCATACTTGAGACAAAAATTAATTAAATGAAGTAGCAAAAAAACCCCACCTTCAACTGAGACAGTTGTCCTTTGAATAGATGCAAATCCATCTTCTCTCAAATTCCGTTCACCATTAACTCTGATCCGATACGATCCAGAATCTGACTCTTTGATATCATTAATGATGATGCTGCAGTTGTTCTGTCTTATATCAGGCTCTAAGAGTGACACACGTCCTTCAAAGCCATTCTGAACATGGATGTTTTTATTGGTGTGAAATATTATTTCATCATAATATTCACATGTAGTATATTTACATTTGTACCAAACTATATGTCTGGGTGTAAATCCAAAACCAGTAGTGAAAGAACACGGGATCACAACACAGAGTCCAGCCTCTGCTGTTAGTGTCTCACTAAGTGTGATGCAGTATTGTCCATAACATTGTTGTGATGTGCCTGTTAATACAAAGGAGGAGATAAAAAAAAGAGGAAAAGAATATTTGGTTCATCTGAATAGTTGGATTAATTTATGATGAATTCTATTTCAAGAATTAATACTTATAATCTGAATGCATTTCAAAAAAACACTTTTATTATGCACGCACACACACACACACACACACGCACACACACACACACACACACACACACACACACACACACACACACACACACACCTGCAAACATAACCGTATAAAACAAAGCAATGATAAAGCAGAATTACAAGATTATAAAGAAGAAGAATCAAACCTGTTTCAGCATTGCTGACTCTCACACACAAAAGGAAAGTTGCCCAGATCAGAACAAACATCCTGAATTTATTCTCGGCACATTCAGTTCCTCCCTCCAGTGAGAAACTTTATTGGAGCAAATGAAGTACAGAGCGATTAAGGGAATTCAACATTTTACATCACACATTGCAATACAGGATGTTGCATGCTTGGTTATTCCGTAGTTATGTACCCTAAAAATTTTTTGGTAAACAAAAATCTGTTCTCAAAAGATAAATGACTAAAGCAAAATATTTTTTGCAGCTCAACAAGAGCACTAATACAATTAAAAACTGTTACTACTGTATTTTATTTAACTTTAGATCATCTGTATGATTTAATGAATTGGAGAACTGTGAACAGTGGATTCTCAAACTAACAATTTTTGACCAGCACAGTCAACACTTTTATACAATATTGTTTTTCATTTAGTGTTTTAAAGATATTTTGAAAAAAGCATTAAATGAATATTTTATTTACCTCATTTGTCTATTTCTTCTTCACTCTTCTATCCACAGTGAAACTCTGCTGACTTTTAATCTTCATGCTTCTTTTTTCCTTTCTTCCGTATTTTTACAGCAAGATTTCAGGAAGTGTATGACTCATTCACTTTTATGAAGTTATCTTATATAACCAGGGGTGCACATAAGTGGTCCGCAGGTGCGCATTCGCTGTCAAAATAAAATATGCGCACCAGACAAGAAGTTGCATACATACGATTTTCTGGAGGAGGACAGACATTTGTTTAGAACATGTAAAGATGTCGAAGAAGCAAGCTCCTTTAAGCAATTACTTTGGTGTTCCTCCACCTCCAAAGAAATGTCAGAAGGAGTCTGAACCACAAAAGAACCGCGTATTCTCGGAAAAGTGGTTGCAGGAGGTGAGCTGGCTTCAAACAAATGATAAACGCACAGAGATGTGGTGCAGAATATGCCGTGAAAATCCCACTCTATAGCGGACAAAAACAGTGCCTTTTATATGTACGCAAACGCGCGTTGCAACTTCTTATCTGGTGCGCGTCTTTTATTTTGACAGCGAATGCGCACCACTTATGTGCACCCTTGTATATAACACTATATATCAAGGGCGTAGATTTGGTTTTGGCATTGGTGGGGACGGATGATTCAACCACCGAACCCTGCCCTGTTTCTTTTTTTTTCTTCCTTTTTGTCTTTGCTTCTTGATTTAAAAAAAAGGAGAAATATACTTGCCTACATATGCTATTCTACATGCTTTTAAATCATTTAAAATTACAATTCATAGTTTTATATGTGAATTCTATAATGTTAAATTACTATTAAACAAATGACTAAGTATTTTAGACTTTAGTTTACTTCAGCCATATTCCATATAAATCAAGTATCATACAAAAATAAAAATAGCTTCAAATAGAGTCATGACAATAAAAGAATATGACTTTAAGGACTTAAGAACAATACTTCAGTTATAGTACATCAACATCTCTTATACATTAGCACTAAGGGAACACTAAATGACCTGCTGGTTTTTGTCCATAAAACTACTCATCTAAGATTACCACAAAATTATTATTCTGTGCTTGGTGTGCCTCACCTTTGGCCCTGGCTCTTCCCCTCTGACTGCACTAGGACATATTGCCACCTGATAAAATAACACATTGATTCGTGCCATATAAAAAGTGAGACATGTCAATTCCGATTCTTTGCCAAATGTACACTAATGAATCAATTTACATCAGCAGCCTAACAATTGTCATGATAATAAATACTAGTTAATCTATAGCACCAAAACATCAGTCAGTCACCTGTGACCTCGCCTCTTCACCTCTGTCCGAGCTACAACATGGCAGAGCTGCCTCTGTCACCTGATAAATAACAGTGAGACATTCCAAATACATGCAGTCACACATGTGCTTCAAATACAGCCATGAACCACCAAGTCATCATCCAATTCCACCTGTGATCTTGTATCACCGTTACTCTCTGAGCTCTCGGTTCTTCTGTCACCTGACAAATAGGACATACATGACAATAAGAATAAAATGTGTAGCTGCTTCAGTGTTTCTGTCAATTTGTGCAGATCTTGACTCATCAGTAATATTTTTGGGGTGAGTGCATTTTTAAAACAATTTGTGCAAACTGCACTACAAGGTGGAATATTTGCAAAATCATGACTACTTCATGATATTTTGTATCAAAAATTTACCCTATGAATATGTCAGTGCCATTAGGATGAAATTATTGTGTCACCAACATTTTAATGTTAGGCATATAATTTTAATAGCCTCTGTAAACTAATATCCTGGCTTACTCGAGGCTGCTGTTTTCTCTGACACTTTCAATCAAAATTAGAAATGCTACTCTGAGACTGAGAGAACTAACAGTGCTGCCTGTTGTGCAGTTAGTTTCCAAAACACGTTATTCATGGTCACATACAATTTTAGACTGATGTGGGCCAAAGCCTAGCGTTATTATGATGGACACATTTTATGAGTGAGCTTGACTTTGATTTGATATACCTTTATTTGGTTTTTGATTTGATATACCTTTATTAGTCCCACAAGGGGAAATTTCATGTTAAGGCTGCCGACCTATTGCACGCAATGGCAGCGCCATCTTACCCTCCGACCATACATACATTACACAAAAACATCACATGGGGAAGACAGGTCAGAGAGGTATAACAATGGAAAATGCACCACATAAGGAAAGATAAGGAGAAAAAAATAACTCCCCCCAGACTGAGCTCCAACAGGGAGATCAGTTTGAGAACAGAAAAAAAACACCTCTGCACATAGCACATGAAAAAACTCTTAATACACCAAAGAAACACATGACAAGCAACAGGGGTGGGTGAGAGACAGCCAGTGTAGACAGTACATCCGGGCCTGCAGTCTATGCGCTGGTCTCCTTGATCCACCGTCAGCATCGGAGGGGAATAAGCGTCGAAGGCGTTTGGAGGGGGAGGGGGGGATGAGTGTATGTCTGTATGACTTTAAGTGACTTACAGGTTTCTGTGAAAAATGCTTTCTTATATCCAGGTTCTTCCTTTTTGCTGCCATCCTCCTCTTCTCTTTGCAGGTCCTCGCAGCGCAGGCTTGCCGCTGCTAAAACTAAACAGAGCTCCCTGACAGGCACAGCCAATCACATTGGCCATATTTGTTACTTGAGGTAGGAGAACATGATTTAACTCTTTCTGCACCGCTGGGTGAATGAGACGTTGACAGATCGGTTTTTTTTTCTTTCTATCGGGTTTGTTTTTCTTTACTCGAAGAGATCAAATTATTGGTGGGGACAATTCAATAATCGCTGGATATTGGTGGGGACATGTCCCTTCCGTCCATGCCAAATCTACGCCCTTGCTATATATGCTCTATATTATATAATAAAATAGTCATCATCAACTCATAATTATAAAAAAACCCCAAACATTTTTTTTTCATTATTTCTTTGGAAATTATTTGTTTTTTTTTAAATATATATATATAGTTTTAGGTTTCAGTCAGAGTCTGTTTGCATGTCCCTGCTTTCTGCTAAATTATTTTATACCCCCCCCTGATTTTTAGACCTGTATGTTGAAACAGTCTGCAGTGCAAACAAGCATAAAATCAGAAACTGATTGCAATGAGATGGTCCTGGGTCTGTTTTCCAGTTTAGTTTATTTAAGTATTATAGATTCCTGGCTTGCCTAATGTTTATGTTGACTCTTGTATTTGTCCCTCTTACTCAATGTAGTTATCCTCTTAGCAGCTGCCTTAGTTTTATTCCCCCCTTTGTCTCAAGCCCTGTGCACTTAGTCTTTTCATGTGACTGTTATATCACTTCCTGTTGTATTTTGGTAAGTCTGCTATCTTTCCCTTTGTCCTTTGTCAGTTCACTTTCCCCAGCTCCAGTGCTGTTTATTCTCCGATTTCTGTAGAGGTTTACAGTTCCCTTTTGTATTTTGTGCTTCACCTTTTTTGTATTTTGGTCATCAGCCTAAATAAACGGCTTGTTTGTTTCACTCAGTCTATCTGTGAGATTACATTTGGGCCCTCTTCTCCACTGCATACCTATGACATGTGATCCTGTATTTGCTTGTGTTACACAATTCAGACTGCTACAGCATTAATAGGTGTTCTGACTTTGATTAAATCATGAGACATGGTGCAGCAGCACCAGGATCACAACTCCACAGTATCTGAGTTGTCATGTACCACTGTTGGTTTACACTGCCCCCTATTGGTGAATGGTGTGAAAGGTAGAGGAGAAAAAAACTCACTATAAACAAAAGTGTCAAATCTCACAGTGGGCATCTGAATGTTGTTTTGTTGTTGTTTTTTTTGTTTTTTTCAGTTATATATGTTAGGTTTTTTACCCTACAATATTAAGTGCCTTGGGGCAACTGTGATTTGGCTCTATATAAATTAAATTTATGTCATTCAATTTTAAATGCCATTGGAACAACATGGTGGATACCCATGCCAACATAACATAAGGAAATCCCTTACAAGCTGGAGGTTTTCAGAGAAATGAAAATACATGACCTTAGATATGAAGTTTGGTAACTGGGAAAAATACATTACTGAGAACAAAATACTGAGAACAAAAATATTAAGTAGCTGTATGGTAAAAAAAAAAGGCCAACTTTTATTGGTAAATAAATTTACACACTTTTAATTATATCATTTCAATGTTTCTGACAAGACAAACTCAGGGTGGGCATTTGCCATCTCAACAATAAAACAGGTGGGCATTTGCCAAAAGGCCAACTTTTATTGGTAAATAAATTTACACACTTTTAATTATATCATTTCAATGTTTCTGACAAGACAAACTCAGGGTGGGCATTTGCCATCTCAACAATAAAACAGGAAAAATCATTCCACAACATACAGATTTAAGACTAACATTAAACTGGAGATTTTAATATAATAAAGATATATCTAAAATTTGTATCAACCATGACATTTTCTAAAATATCATGCTATTTCAGATAATTTGAGAGACAAGCTGACACTGGAACATTTGATTATTTAATTTTTCTGAAACTGAGAACCATGTTGGCCACAAGCACTTTTTTCTGACCAGATGGAGATTTAAAACAAATACTTATCCTTATGTCATCCTCCTTTTCTGGAAAACAGTCTGTAATCTCCAGTGCCACCACCTCCTCCTCTTTCACCTTCTTCTCCACCATCATCTCCCCCTTCTTCTTGTACTACTTTCTTAATTTGAGCATCATTTATTGCTTTCCTCCTTAATGCTTCCCTGGCACTATTTCTTTTCAAAGGGATAAATTAGTGTCAGCATACGCCACTTCTTTTGGTCCACAGTTTAAGCTGAGAGTCTGATTTTCTTCTAATAGGGAACTATCATATACCTGTTAGATAGAAAGTAAATAATATTAGTTGTTCATTTCTATCTGGTATCTTTACATTCTTTTGTTATTAAATTGTTGTGACTTTTTTGGCCTGACAGTCAACTTGATGCAACATTGAACCTTGAATTACTGTCATGCTTTGCAGTTTTTGTATTGGTTGTTTTTGATCATGGCTGTTAAAGATGCATGTTTGCTCATTTATAGGTTCATGATTAGATTTTGGTTCACCAGAATAAGTCTGCAGGTTTCAGTGTTATAAAGCATCTCTTTTCCTGCTTAGTCTGCAAGTCCAGTCTGCTATGATTAGTGAATGTGTCTGGTTGGCACACAATCTTGATTGTACTGTATCTGTAGTCATAACTCTATGAGTATGGGTAACAAAACGTTATAGTTTGCCCATACACATTTCAAACTGAATCCCAACACAATTCTAAAAAATGTTTGCAGGGTTTAACACTTGCAAAATAACTGGCATTATGAGCAGTTGTTTCTCTTCTAACACATATGCTTTCAGTTAATGAAATTATGCACAACTTTCTCAATTTAAACTAAACTTGGCGGACAGACAAATGGTGGGTATGTAAAAGAAATCAGTTAATTGTGGAATGAAAATGGCCCATTTTCATTCAAACTGTAGAACCTGTTTTACAGTTTAAATGAAACTTCTTTCAATGCTTAAAAATAGTTGGTTTTAATGTTTTTAATTTCAAAAGCTTTAGATCTTTGCAACTTTGCAGACTTTTAGTAGTACAAAAAATGAAATATTAATTAATAAAGTGTAAATATGGCCACTTCAGCATTCTAGACATGTGAGCAAAAACTCATATTTTACCAGTAATATTAAAAAAAAATGCCAGATGAACATTACTACCTGTGGATCATCTTGACGTCTGTCCATCTCCAAAGTCTCATGAAGGTTTCCAGAGCTCTTCTGTTTTTTTCTGAGAATTATATTTTTTAAGAACCAAATTCATGTTCAACCTTATTTACAGAGAAAATCTAATAATAATTAGAAAAGTAAATGCCGTACCTGTAATACTTTTTGGCCAAAAAGCAAACAACTGCTGTAAGAAGTGTCCCAATCAAAAAGGCAATGATGACTTTTAGGTATCCTTTGCTTAAATCTAACGGTTGCTCTGCACTCAAAGGAACAACATGGAAAAACGCATATTTTTACTTTATTATATTTTGCACAAGTTAAATGTTTTCTTATGTGTTACTAAAAAACTAACTGTAGTGGTCAAAAAGTGTTTATTTGAAAACATATACCATATTTTTTAGAGTTGTTGTGGATTGTGAATTTTTCTTTAGCTTCTTCATTTCCATTGTTGCTGACACATTCAAGAGTGATGTTGCCATGCTTTTCTACATTTAGGCTGACAGTGCTGTTGACTGTGTCATTTGACACAGCAGTAACGACAGAGTACTCAGTGTTGTTCTTGAGGGGCAACCACTGGATGGTAGGTAAAGGAAACCCTTCAATGATACACACACAGGTCAAGATCTGTGACTGAAGCACACATCCTGAACCATTTTGAATATTTGATAACCCTGTAAAAAGAAATGCCAGATTATAAAACAAAGTAAATTGTGAGTTTGGTATGAATATGAATTTCAGATTCAAGATTAGTGCTGTCTACTCACAAGTCACAGTCACACTGACATTTATGGTCACAATTGTGTCCAGATGTTTTGCACCACAGATGTACTGTCCAGAATCTTTTGCTGTCACATTTGGGATGGAAAGTGTTGCTGATCCAGTGTCATTGTGCAAATTAGTGTGAATTCCACTCTGAAGATTTGTGTTGTCACTAACTTTTTTCCACACAATAAGAGCTGGAGGGATACTTTCAACACTGCAGGTCAAATTCAGAATATTTCCCTCATTAAGAGTTGTGTTCCCAGTTATCAGTGGCCTCCTTTTATCTGTGGAACAGAATTCAGCAATTTATAATATGCAGGGCGAAAAAAGAATTATTCAAGATAACCTTTAAAGAATCATGAAAGACTAAGTTTCCTCATTCCACATACTGCTCTCCATGATTCACATCCCAACACTAAAAGAGGAAATATCCTTGGGAATAGAAGTAATATTGTATCTCATCCATAATTAGATTTTCCTTCAATTCACTTGTATTTCTCTTTTCCAAATTCAAACATTGAAGGTAAATCACACTCTGTACTATGGAACGCTTTTTTGACAGTCAGGTGTTTGGGAATGGAAAAAGAGTACCCAAATGCAGGACACACATACTGACTGACTATGAGCATGGTGTTTATTATAAAGATGGGATGAACAGAACATGAAAGGTTGAACTAAACTGATTAAGTGGACTGAACTGACAACACACATAAGGAATAGGCAATGACGGGACAAGAAACTGAGGGAAACTGAGGGCTTAAATACACAGGATACTGACGATGAATGGAAACAGGTGAGAACACAGCTGAACTAAATATATATCATTATAGTAGAAGATTGGTACTGTCTACTTACAAGTCACAGTCACATCAAAATATAAGGTCATAGTTGTGTCCAGATGTTTTGCACCACAGACGTACTGTCCAGAATCTTCTGCTGTCACATTCTGGATGACAAATGTAGCTGATCCAGTGTTACTGTGCAGATCAGTGTAAGTTCCAATATGAAGGTTTGTGTTGGAGCTAGGTTTTTTCCACACAATAAGAGCTGGAGGGATACTTTCAACACTGCAGGTCAAATTCAGAACATCTCCCTCTTTAACAGTTGTATTTCCAATGATCAGAGGTTGCCTTAAATCTGTGGAACAGATTTTAGTAATTTATTTAAGATAAAGAAGGATGAAATGGCTAAAACAAAAATATTTGAATATTCTAATGGATGACAAAACCTTTGACCCAGACTGTGATTTTGTACAATACTTTTTCCATGTAGGGGGCATTTTGGCTAGCATGTTTCGGCTTTATTTTTGCCTTGATGATGCAGTGAGGGACACCAGTGTCCCGCTATTTACAGTATGGAGGGAAACAAAATAATTATTCAAGATACCTAAACACAGAAAGTGGGAATATCTTTTGATAAGATGATGTCTGACCATTCTCAAGTATAATAGGGAACACGTTTTTGTTGGCATGGTTTAAGTTTCCTTGTTTCTCATCCTGCTCAGTATCATTCACATCAAAACACTAAAAGAGGGAATATCCTTGGGAATAATAGTTAGTAATGTCATTAATAACATTAATGCAATTGAAATCCATTTTTTAATGCAGTGGTAAATCAATCAATAATAAGTTTCCTTGGGGTAGTGTTTAGTACTTACATATGCTGGTAAGGTAGTAATAATTTGGTCTAAAGATTTTAGGAAGTGTTTTAATTAATGTGGACTTTTGATGATATGACATTTTGTATTGATGAAGGGTCATAATAAGATAATCTATGTTATCTCTCTTCCAATTTACCAATTCACCTCTATTTCTCTTTTAACAATTCAAAAGTTGAAGTGAAATCACACTCTAAATTTTGGAACACTTTATTTTACCTTTAAACAAAATTATGGCTACTTTTCCAATCTATTATAGTGGAATATTAGTGCTGTCTACTTACAAGTCACAGTCACATTGACGTAAGAAGTCAGAGTTGTGTCCAGATGTTTTGCAGCACAGATGTACTGTCCAGAATGTTCTGCTGTTACATTCTGGATGACAAGTGTTGCTGATCCAGTGTCATTGTGCAGATCAGTGTAAGTTCCAATATGAAGGTTTGTGTTGTCACTAACTTTTTTCCACACAATAAGAGCTGGAGGGATACTGTCCACACTGCAGGTCAAATTCAGAACATCTCCCTCTTTACCAGCTGTATTCCCAGTGATCAGAGGTTGCCTTGAATCTGTGGAACACATTTTAATAATTTATTTAAGATAAGGAAGGATGAAATGGCTGAAACAAAAATATTTTAATATTCTAAGGGATGACAAAACCTTTGACCCAGACTGTGATTTTGTACAATATGGACGGATAGATGGATGTTTCGGGTTTATTTTTGCCTTGATGATGCAGTGATGGACACTAGTGTCCCTGTTATACTTTGGGCTCCATTTTGTTGGTATGGTTCAAGTTTATTTCCCACCATCCCCACCATCATCATCAAAACACAAAAAGAGGGAATGTCTTTCAAAAAACTGTTCCATTGCTCCAGTAGTTTTCCAGAGAAACAATGCCAAATTGTACAGTAGCTGCTCTGGCAGTGCATTGTGGCCTGATAACTTTATATTATTTTATTTTTGAAAATGTATTTCTATTTTCTTACCCACCTTTATCTTTATGTCATGACATTTAAAAAAGGTTTACTGTAACAATACAGATCAAGGTTTTTGGCTACCTATCATATTTATACAATTGTGTGCAATTCTAAACTTTACTAGAAGATTAGTACTATCTACTTACAAGTCACAGTTACAGTGACATAAGAAGTCACGGTGGTATTCAGATGTTTTGCTGTGCAGATGTACTGTCCAGATTGCTGTGCTGTCACATTTGGAATGGTAAGTGTAGCTGATCCAGTGTCATTATACAGGTAAGTTCCACTATGAAGGTTTGTGTTTGTACTCAATTTTTTCCACACAATAAGAGCTGGAGGGAAACTTTCAACACTGCAGGTTAGATTCAGAACATTTTCTTCTTCTACAGTTGTATTGCCAGTGATCTGCAGTTTCCTTTTATCTGTGGGACACACAAGTAAAGTGGGATGAAACAATGAATGTAATACTAAAAAAACATAAAAAAATAACCTTTGACCCATACAGTGATGGGATCCAATATTTTTCACACTGAGGGAAATTTTCTGTTTTGGCTTTATTTTTCACTAATAGTGCTCTCCACTATAGTCACTGAAACACCAAAAAGAGGTAGAATCTTTTGGAAGAATGGTCTTTCATCTATCAGAAACGATACTGAAGCTGACTACCTGTCAGGTTTATACACTTATGTGTATTAGTGAACTGCAGATTTGAGAAGATTATTACTGTCTACTTACAAGTCACAGTTACGTTGACATTTACAGTTAGAACTGTATCCAGATGTTTTGCTGCACAGACATATTGTCCAGAATGTTCTGCTGCCACATTCTGGATAACAAGTGTAGCTGATCCAGTGTCATTGTACAGATCAGTGTTAGTTCCATTGTAAGGATTTATATTGGAAGTCAATGTTTTCCAAACAATAAGAGCTGGAGGAAAACTTTCAATACTGCAGGTTAGATTCAGAACATCTCCCTCTTTAACGACCGTTCTCCCAGTGATCTGAGGTTTCCTGTAATCTGTGCAGCACATTTACTTGGTTTATTTGAGGAAGGAGACAATAACATATAACTGTTTACCACAAAAATATGAATGAGTTTCTGCTCTAAATTGTAGATGCTAATGTTAACAACAAACTAAACTGATACAGTGTCTTTAACATGTGCACAGTTATTTTCTATTAATCAGCATTTAAAGGACAATTTGATCATTGTAGAATCTCACTGGAGGTTTTCTCTTGAATATACACAGAATATTTACAATGTTTCCATTTCCATGACTACATTCATTTTCGAGGAATGTTCTTTATGTAAACCAGTGCTGTCTCTTTTTCAGAAGACAGTTTTTTTAAAAGATGTATTTTTTTCTTTAAAAGCACAAAGTTGTGAACTTACACATCACCCTTACAGTGACTTTCTCCTTCAGAGTATTGTTCATATATTCAGCCGTACAAACATACTGTCCAGCATGTTTTGCTGTTGCATTTAGGATGATAAATGTTGCTGATCCTGAATCACTGTGCAGGTTTGTGTCTGAACTAAGTCTGGACCACCTAATCAGAGATAGAGGGAAACTTTCAACACTGCAGGTCAGATTCAGTGATTCATGCTCTTTCATCCTTCTAACACCACTTATTTTAACTTCCTTCAAGTCTATGAGAAGAAGACAAGAAGACAAAAAATAACTTTCTTACATTTGCCCCCAAAAAGTTGTACAATTCAACAAGGTTCACAACATTTTATGTTTATAGCAAAGTACTCACAGTTCACATTCAAGGTTGAAGTCTCTTCTGTAATTGTTTCACCTGTAAAACTGATCTTACAGGTGACGTTCGTGTTGTGGTGTTTAGCTGATGGGTTAAAGGTCAAAGTTGAGACAGGACTCTGTGTTACATCAGTCAGATTCTCAGTCTTGAAATCAGTGCTGTTTCCTGTAATGTAAATTTCAGTCCCTCCTGCTCCTCTCCATGTCCAGGTGATTTCAGGAACAGATCCAGAGCAGAGACCAGGAGCAACACAGGTCAGTGTGGCCTGCTGTCCCTCTGTCAGTGTGGGAATCATTACTGTGGGCTTCTGATTAAAACCTAATGGGAAAACAATACATTTTTGATTTTTGGTTAAACATTTTGGGTGTTTAAGACTTCAAGTATGTTTGTGTTTTAGTCTACATTTTCATACCTTGTACATGAACAGTCACTCTGGGAGAGAATGAAAATCCATCAGGTTTTCTATTCAGTTCACCAATAACTCTGAGGTGATATGATCCAGAATCAGACTGTTTTAGCTTATTAATGAAGATGCTGCAGTTGTTCTGGCTCAGATCAGGCTCCAAAAAGGACACTCGTCCTTTAAACCCAGACTGAACTTTAATGCTGTTGTTGGTGTGAAATATCATGATAGGATTACCACATCTTGGTTCAGATACTTCACATTTATACCAAGCTATATGTTTAGGTGTAAAGCCATCACCAGTACTAAAAGAACACGGGATCACAACACAGAGCCCAGCCTCTACTGTTACTTCTCCCTCACTGAGAGTGACACAGTATCCACTGACACAGTGTTGTCGTCCCCAGGCTGAGGCACCTATTAATGCAAGGGAAATATAAAAAATAGACAGTTTTTAGTTTCAAACAGTAAGGTTGTGTCTGATCCTTGATAAATTACTACTTGAGACAGTAGTAATACTAAATTATGATAAATTCTGGGTGGTAATAGATAATTTATAATCTGGATACATGTTATGAAACAGTTTTATATGCAAATGTTAAAAGATTATTGAATATCAGCTGAATTAGGAGGTTAGTTAGAAGAAGATACAAACTTATGTCAGCACTGCTACATGTCACAGAGGAAAGCAGAGCTGCCCAGGTGAGAACAGACATGCTTGATATTCGATGCTCAACACGTTGAGTCTCTTCCTCCACAGGACAAATTTGTATTAATGCTAAAAATAAACATTCAGAAATTACATCAAAGGAAAGACCCCAGCTTCCGTCACACATCTCATGAAAGTCAGATCTCATGTCACATGTTTATTTATGTTGTAATTATGATGTGTACATCCTTTACCGAGGACTACGGCTGCTCCAAAGACTTAATCTTTATATAGTTAAGCACTTAACAGGACAGTTTTATGTTATCTGTATCAATGTATTATACACAGTTAACTCATAACTATTACAGCAGCGAGATCTATAACATTTTAGTATAAAATAAAAAAGTATAACAAAGTATGGCTCATCTGCAGTTTAAAGTATATACTTGAAAACCATCTTTACCTCTTTTTGTCTTGTTCTTGTTCACTCTTCTGTGAACTGATCTGTGCTGACGTTTTAATTCAAAGTTTCTGTTCCTCACTTTTTTCTATTTCTTCTTTTGTTTTGCAACAGGATTTCCAGATGTTTATCAGCATAACACTGAACTTTACAGACTGGCTTTCACAAAGTTATTATTATATCACACTCTGTATGACATACATATGTTTCATTTCATTGATTGAATAATTAGTGTTGAGTAGGAAAAATATTCTTTGAAGAATTTAAATACCAGTAAAACCATATCATTGAGATTTTTGTGTGTTTTTTTAATTAATTAATTTTTTTTACATGACTTCAACAGAGTAACCCACAAATAGAACAACTATATTGCCATTGATGGGCTTTGTCAAAAACTAACATCTGCAGGTATTAAAATGGTCATATTAAAATCCCCGAGTCAGATGAAATGGACTAAAATGTCCAAAATAAAATAAAGAATGCCACTCAGCATTTCCCCATTTCAGCTGCATACAACATCTCTGCAAATACTTCAGCAATTTTTGGATTTTTTTTTAATGTATTTGTATTGTAACTGCTGTACTGTGTATTTTAACACCATATAAGGCACTGACGTGCTCGCTGTATCTATGGAAACCTCCTGTTAAGCTTGAGGTGCAACATTGTAAGAATAATGTAACAATTCGTGTGTGTGTGTGTGTGTGTGTGTGTGTGTGTGTGTGTGTGTCATTCCAGTCCCTGAGTGTTCAGGAGTCTGATGGCTTGGGGGAAGAAACTTTTCCGTAGTCTCGTAGTGAGGGCCCGGATGCTCTGGTACTTTTTTCCAGAAGGCAGCATCTAAAATCTCAGATAAAATTTATGTGAATCATTGGACAATTTCAGATGATCTAAAGTACCCCGGTGACTGACTCAGGGTTTAAATGAACTCTCCTTCTGGAACAGAAAGGCCAGAGTTTTCTTCCTTTCCTTGATTGAGTTTAACTTTTTTCTTGAGTTCTTGTATAAGAAAGTAGAAAAGTGGATGATATCACTTGCATGAAAAAGAGCCTTTAAAATAGTAAATGAAGATGTAATATCTCACCAAAGAAACACAACGGAGATTATGAAGATTATATTCAGTTCAGGAAGGATAGCACAGTTTTTGTATCTATCTTCCTGCATCTGTCGTAGGTCAAGACAATGAGAGTATTTGTCCAATGGTAACCTGCAGTTCAAACTGACAATGTAAGCATTTTCTTTATGATACACAGTTATCGTGTTAGCAACTGAAAGTTAGAAAGGAACAAGAAGAAAATACAAAATTACTGGAACAGCATATTATTTGCTTGGGCACAAAAATGTCAGCATTGTGCTACAGCTACTTGGAAATTAGTCAACAATTTTTTTTTTTTTGCTGTTGTTTTTAAAGTGATGGGTGCTGTGTAAATTTTCATATATGTTAGCTACTTTACGGAAATCGGGTCATATTTGTTTGATGCAGAAGATTGTTATTGTACTTGTCAGTCAAAGCGCTTTGACTGACAAGTACAATTAAAATAAAATAAGTAAAAAAGAAATAAAACAATAAAAAAAAGAATAAAACTAAACAGAAGGACTAAAAAGAGGAAAACTGGGGTAGCGACACAATGTTATGTCCAGGTTATTCCAAAGTTAGGAGCCCTAACGGCAAAATTGTTTAGGCCTTTATTTTGGAACAGCCTTAAAAGCAATGCTTGAGGGGAGAATGTAAGATTGCTATAGGGTTAACATGTGTGCTGCTTTTAACTTGGAGCCAAGAGACCACATGCTTTAAAAAGAATGAGTGACAATTCCAAGTCAATAGCCAGGATTGCAGTATGTAGGTCTATTTGCTAATACCAATGAGAAAATGTGCTGCTGAACAGAGCTGAAGTAATCTACAGTAGCTTAGAGAAAACAAAAGCATGAATAACATTTTCATGACATTTAAATCTGGAGATGGATGTTATTGGGAGTGTGGGCTTTTCTCATTTCTCTCACATTTTATACTTCCATTTCTTTCCTCTCCATCCTTCTGCCTGGAATTTGGAAATGTATCTCAGTGTGTCACCTTAAAGGAATTCCCAGTTCCTAAAATACACATGGTGGAGATGGGAATGAGGACCATTGCAGAAGGAGCTATAAGCAAAGATTAAGCAGCAACTTCAGGGGCTGAAAACTGAAACAAACATAAAAGAACCACCCTTAGTGAGGATGCAGAGGTAGTCCGGGATGAGTTTTTTCTATTTTATTGTGTCTTTAAGTACAGATGCCGGGTTTGGTTGTACTTGACTTATGTTACTCAAAGATGCCACTAGATGGTGCATACTGCTCAGAATGAATGCAAAACCTTGTTAGAGGCAAGTAAATGAAAATAAATCGTATATGAATATATAAAGAGTGTTGATATTTTGTAGCCATAAAATCAAAAAATGTTTATATTCTTTGCACTTTAAGCACTTGTTGGCCATGTCTTAGAGCTGATATACCTTTCCTGAAGAAAACCTTTAGCGCTTTTTGTTTTGTAGGGAAATACATTATCATACTGAAAAAAGGAAATTTCATCATTACTGTCATAACCTGATTTTGACTGCTGGAATGAGAAAACTGTTGCCTGAGCTAGCAACACAAAAACAGCCCCAAATAATATGTGAACTGTAGTGTGCTTGCTGACAAGCACACTACTTGTAATTTTAAGCTGTAAAGACTTTTGTATGTTGTTTTTAGGAACCCTCGCGTTTCACGCGTTTTCGCGACGCAAATATGCTTCCGAATTTTCGCGGGACCCGCAATCGCGTGTCATCGCGCTCTTTCCATTGACTTTACATGTAAACCTGACGCTCTGGCCGCCTCTATCGCGTTCGGTGTGAACACACCGTTACAGATGCATTGTTATTGTGTACTTAAGGAGTGTTTGGGGACTTTTGACATTAGCATTAGATCCACTGAAGCTAGTTATATCATTAGCTTGAAATAGATTGTATGGTGTAGAACAAATGATTTGGTCAAAATCATTCTGACTTGATGAATGTGTCGGATAAAAACTGAAAAAGAAAATAAATGATCGTATGCAAGACAGGGAAGAAAATACATTTACTAAGCAAAAAGACATACACTTTTCAGCAAGAAGACAAAACACAAAACATGGTTTAAAAGGTCATTTTGTGAAAGCACTAAAAGAAAACTCCAAAGGTCATTTGGCACACTTTCAAATATATTTGACCAGACAAGGTCAGTGTTGGCCATCTGCCACCTGGAAACTTAAACCCTTAAAAACCTGCAAAATACATCAAGAATAAAGTTAAGAAAAAGATAAACCACTATATTTACTACTACAGCTAAATGTCATGGGTAAGATTTTATAGTAAAGAAGTATAGATATCTAAAAATTGCTTAACCATGACATTTTTCTAATATTCGCAGTCATTAAACTATTGCAGAGCACTATATTCAGAGCTAACATATTCATCCCTGTAAGATTTGATTTGTTAATATTTGTGAGATTGTTCAAAAGGTTTTCATTCAAACACAAAATGGAAATCCATCTATCCATCAATCCATCCATTACATCTGATGAGATCAATATTTATCCTTAGCAACTATACAAAAGAATTCCTTAATTATCATCTATTATATCATTCACAGTGGAGTACACTGCCTCATCTTCCTCTTCCTTCTTTTCTGGTTCACAGTGTTTCATCTCCCCCTCCAACATTTTACCGTCGTCTCCACCATCATCTTCTTGTTCTTTTTTTATTATCTTCTTGATTTCAGCGTACTCCGTCTTTGTGCTTTCTTGCGTCCTTGCTGCCTTTCTGCCAATGTGTGTTTTTAACAGGGAAAAATCAATGGTGGCATATTCCACTTCGTTTGTCCCACTGTTTGAGTTCAGGGTCTGGTTGTTTTGTAATGCTTGACCGTCATATATCTGTTAGGTACAAAGTAAATAGTTTCAGTCATTTATCAGTTACAGGCAGACCAACATTGTGCATACTATCCATTTATCTAGTGTATATTCTTTCATGCTTCAAAGGGTGTGAGTTCTGCGCCATATTCTAAGTCAATCTATCCTATTTGTTTGGTTTCTCTCTCCATCTGTCCCTTCCTGCATTGTACTGGTGTAGGGGGTGCACCTGTAAATTGCTAGGCAGTGTTAAATGGCACCTTGCAGAATAAAGGCAGGGTCACTTTATTCTGAAACCTCTACCTACCATCACAGCTATGCCTTGTTGTCAGCCCATGTTTTCAATGATGCACCTATCTAAAGTTGTGTAATGTGTAGTGTCCATTAAAGGATTGGCTTTTCATTTCTGGAAAACAATCATCTTTCCTGAAACTGCCTTGCTTGAAGCTGGCTTGTGTTGTTGTTTAGTGTTGTCCTGGTGGACTGAGCTGACTTATTATTGTTTCACCTGATAGCGCTGTGCAGTGTGCGGTTCCTTTGGTGGGGTGATTTGTTTTAATATAAGACATGGTTCAGTGTGTGTGTGTGTGTGTGAGAGAGATTCCTATCTACATACTATGCATATACATCTGCCTTTAAGTAGCACAGAGATGTGAAAGATTTTTATTTTGATGCCTTGAAAAGATTAGTTTTATCTGGTTATGTGCAGTTACCAGCTGCTGTTAATCCACTGAATCCAGCTAATGATTATTTCAATGATTTTTAATTTTGTTTCTCCCCTCTCTTTAGCTGTATTGTACTGGGTGTGGATTACCAGCAGCAGTGAGACTTCCTCCAAATGTATGCGAGATATTTGTGCAGAAACCCATTTTATTATTTTAAGTTATATCAAAAAAGATGAATTAACATAAATACCAGTGGATCATCTGGACGTGTCAGCATCACAAAAGTGTCATTCAAATGTCCAGAACTCGTCATTTCTTTTCTGTAGAAAAGGGCATATTTACAGAAACAATGTTGAAATGAATGTTAAATTGCATCTACACAGAAACGTTAATAATAACTACAAAAATAAATTCTGTACCTGTAGCACTTTTGGGCCAAAAAGCAAACACCTGATGAAAGAACTGCACCAATCAAAAATGCAATGATAATTTCCAGAAATCTCCACCTAAGACCCGATGACGGCTCTGCACTCGAAGGAAACAACATGAAAAACCTGTTAACTCACATATTGAATTATATACAGCACACCTAATGGCTAGTCTAATGATTGTCTTAATTGCATAGGTCATAGATTACATGGGTTAAAAAATGGTAGTAAAAATGTCAAGTGGTTAAGTGTTACAGAAAGGGTTTTAATTTAAAACAACAACAACCAAACAAAACTTACCATCTTTTTTGGACAAGTTGTTATTGATCAGCAGGTTTTCTCTTTCTTCTCCATTTCCATTGTTGCTGACACATTCAACAGTGCTGTTGCCATGGTTTTTTACAGTTACACTGACAGTGCTGTTGACTGTGTGGTTTAATACACTAGTAATGACAGAGTACTCAGTGTGGTGATTCAACAGAGGCCATGTGATGTTAGGTAAAGGAAAGCCTTCATTGATGCAAACACAGGTCAAACCCTCAGACTGAAGCACACATCCTGAGCCATTCTGTATCTTTGTATGCCCTATAAACATGTAATCAGAATCATAATACAGGGGACGCTGCAAGCTTTAATGTTAATGAATTTCAGGTTAAAAATACATGCCATCTACTTACAAGTCACAGTTACATCAACATATGAAGTCACAGCTGTGTCCAGATGTTTTACTGTACAGATGTACTGCCCTGAATGTTCTGATGTCACATTACGGACGACAAGTATAGCTGATCCAGTGTCATTGTGCAGTTTTGTGTTAGAACCACATTTAGACCACACGATCACAGATGGAGGAAAGCTTTCAACACTGCAGGTCAGATTCAGAACATCTCCCTCCTTCACAGTTGTATTCCCAATGATCCGAGCAGCCCTGTTATCTGTGGAGGATATTTCAGTGGTTTATTTAAGGAGTTCGGAAACAACACTGGCATGTAATCATTCTTCACAGCTTCAACTGCAAAATTAACCTGGAAGATGATAAGGCTGCTGATGACATCACTGGTGATGTTAACCAGTAATGTGACAATGTGTGGTACTTACATATTACTGTTATGGTGACGTTATTCTTTAGGGTATTGTTCATATATGTAACTGTACAGATGTACTGTCCAGAATGATCTGGTTTCACATTTTGAATGAAAATTGTGGATGATCCAGTGTCATTGTGAAGGTTTGTGTCAGAACCGAGTTTAGACCACTCAATCAGAGATGGAGGGAAACTTTCAACACTGCAGGTCAGATTCAGAACATCTCCTTCCTTAACAGTTGTATTCCCAATGATCTGAGCATCCCTGTTATCTGTAAAATACATTTCAGTGATTTCAGTGGTATATTTAAGGAGAGGGCAAGTTACACTGCCATGTAATGATTCAACACAAAAAAACCCCTGAAGGATAAGAATAATAAATACGCGAGTTTAATTAATGCAAAGTGTAAAATGCCACAAATGTCATTAAAGTGCTAATTACAATTGATCACTGCACAATATCATTACATGTTTCAAAAGGCTCCTAAGACATTTCCTCTTACTTCCCCTGTATAGTGCAGTCGACAGTGTTCCTCTTTCTGAATAAAGTTTTACTCTACATCTATAAATAAAAAAACATACATTTGTACATCGTCTTCACCTTTTCAAAATTATTTTAAGTGACAATTTTGACATTTAAAAATAATACAAGTAGTCACTGGTATCACTATCTAAAAATTTCAAAGCAAATACACACAAATGTTGATGATATCACATATTTAATGAGGTGTGGCTGTAAGAGTTATTTAAAATAATTACACTAATCTAAACTCACCATTTCAGGTACCAGATGAAACGAATATGACCACTGCTAAAAATGTTCTGCTTAAAAGCACAAAGTTGTGTACTTACATATCACTGTGACACTGATATCCTTCTTCAGGGTATTGTTCAAATATGTAACTGCACAAATGTACTGTCCAGAATGTTCTGCTGTTGCATTAGGGATGACAAGTGTCGCTGATCCAGTGTCATTGTGCAGGTTTGTGTCAGAACCAAGTTTAGACCACACAATCACAGATGGAGGGAAACTTTCAACACTACAGGTCAGATTCAGAACATCTCCCTTCTTCACAGTTGTATTCCCAATGATCCGAGCAGCCCTGTTATCTGTGGAATATATTTCAGTGGTTTATTTAAGGAGTTCGGAAACAACACTGGCATGTAATCATTCTTCACAGCTTCAACTGCAAAGTTAACCTGGAAGATGATAAGGCTGTTGATGACATCACTGGTGATGTTAACCAGTAATGTGACAATGTGTGGTACTTACATATTACTGTTATGGTGACGTTATTCTTTAGGGTATTGTTCATATATGTAACTGTACAGATGTACTGTCCAGAATGATCTGGTTTCACATTTTGAATGAAAATTGTGGATGATCCAGTGTCATTGTGCAGGTTTGTGTCAGAACCAAGTTTAGACCACTCAATCAGAGATGGAGGGAAACTTTTAATACTGCAGGTCAGATTCAGAAAATCTCCCTCCTTAACAGTTGTAACACCACGGATTGTAATTTCTTTCTTATCTGTGAGATAAAAATATACATTTTACAATAATGTGATTTCCTTTTAAGACTCTAGTGATCATTCAATAGATTAAAAAAATTTATATAAAAGAAAGTTTGCAAAGAACTCACGGTTCACATTTAGAGTGAAAGTCTTCTGTGTACTTTTTCCACCTGTGAAGTTGATCTTGCAAGTGACACTAGTGTTGTGCTGTTCAGATGAAGGATTAAAGGTCAAAGTTGAGATGTGTCTCTGTCTGAAAGCAGTCAGATTCCCGGTCTTGAAAGCAGTGCTGTTCCCTGCAATGTAAGATTCAGTCCCTCCTGCTCCTCTCCATGTCCAGGTAATTTTAGGAACGGATCCAGAGCAGAGACCAGGAGCAGTGCAGGTCAGTGTGGCCTGCTGTCCCTCTGTCAGTGTGGGAATCTTAACTCTGCGTTTTTGATTAAGACCTAATGTAAATACATTGCATTTGTAAAAACAGATTAACTACCTGAAGTTCATCTAGAACATCATTCTGTTTTTCAAATAGTAAGATATTGTCAAGGCAAACAGTTTTAACAGGAACTGCTGCAGTTCCTACCAGCTACCAAAGAGGTCAACAATTCTCCCAAAAAATGAATACTTCATTAAGGCTATAAAAATACTAAATATGTTATTGTACATGACTGAATATTTTTTTTCCACATGATTGTTCTTGGAATAGCTTTTCATACCTTTAACAGAGACAGTTACTCTTGGAATGAATGTAAATCCATCTTGTTTTCCATTCAGTTCTCCAGTAACTCTGAGCTGATATGATCCATTATCAGACTCTTTGAGATCATTAATGATGATGCTGCAGTTGTTCTGACTCACATCAGGCTCCAAACGTGACACTCGTCCTTCAAACCCAGACTGAGTGTTTGTGTCTGTGGTTTTGTTGCTGTGAAATATTATGTCAGCATCACTGCAAATTTTTTGAGATGCTTCACATTTGTACCAAACTATATGTTTGGGTGTAAAGTTAGCAGCAGTAGTGAAAGAACACGGGATCACAACACAGAGTCCAGCCTCTGCTGTTAGCTCTCGCTCAGTGAGATTAAGACAGTATCCTTTGTCACAGTGTTGTTGCGCCAAGGCTGAGTCACCTGTTAATGCAAAGGGAAAGATAAACAGTGAATGTAATATTTAGTTTGCAGCAATAACAATTATATGTAACTAGAAGAATAATAAAGGATAAAGAATAAAGAGAAACAGGAACTCAATTGCCTACAGCATCCACACAATTAAAGATATTACAGTAACTTTTATGTATTACACAACAACTATAATTTTCACATTTCATAGCCTATTATATACAGGCTATGAAATTTGCCTGGATATTGATTAACAATATCTCTGGACATGTTTAAGAAAAAAATAAATTAAAATGCTACACATGATAATAGTAGAGATGTAAATAGTAAAGGCACAAGTTTATGATCAACTGTAGATACTAATAAATTCTTATCATCTTTTTTTTTTTTTTTTACTACATGTAAATATTTTTTTAACTACAAATATAGCAGAATTACAGCAAAGGAGAAGATACAAACCTGTGTCAGCAATGCTGCCTTTCACAGAGACAAACAGAGCCGACCAGATGAGAACAAACATGTTCGAGGCTCGAGACGTTCAGTCTCTCCCTCCACAGAATAACTTATCCAGCAGATGAGCAGCTTTTGCTGTTAGTTTTATTCCACTAAGAATAACACAGTATTCTTGAGATTGCCGTTTTCCACCAGATTTGAAACCTAATTACAAGATTACAGAAGAGAAGAGTCAAAACTTTTTTTTAGCATTGCTGCTCTCAGAGAAAACCAGAATTTCCCAGATGAGAACAAACATGTTCGATGTTTGATGTGTGACACGTTCAGTTTATCCCTCCACAGATAAACTTTAATGCAGATAATGTAAATATGCAGAATTAGAACAAGGGATTTTCCAAATTTTACATCATATATCTTAAAGGATATCACATAATTTGTTTGCGGTTGTATGTATAAACTCTGTCTTAAAACATAGCTGTATCATTTCACTAATGTAATAACAGACACAAAACAACAGTCCACCAGTCAGCCCAGTTGTTTCATCCAGCACAATTAACTGTTATCAGCAGTGCCATATAGAAGCAAAAGGTGGAATTTTATTTATTTTTTACCTTTTTGCTGTCTTTCTCATTTACTCTTCCCTCCACAGTAATCTCAGTTGACTGCCCTCGTCGTCTCTATTTTCTTCTCTAGTTTCTTCTCTAGTTTCTTCCTTGTTTTTGCACCAAGATTTCAGGAAGTTTCTCAGCACACATTTAAATTTTACTGAGCAAGACTGGCTTCTGTAAAAGCACCATCTTATATCAAACTGTGTAAATGTTTTTCTCACTACATAAGCAATGAGAAATACTGCTGTTTCATTTGCTTAAAAAACACCCTCTACTGCTGAATCTCTGCAGGAAGAGTATTTTTCTGTCTCTCTCGATAACTTGAAGCTGGTAAAGATTAAGGAATTGGAACTGGTGAAGAAACCACATGTTACTGACAGTGTGTGGTACATGCACAGTCGTGGCCGCAAGTTTTGGCTGTGGCATAAAGTTTCTTTTTCATATACTTTGCTGATCTTTTGCTGTCACTTGCATTTAATGTCTCACTGTATGTATACATTAAAAACATAAGTAGCAACAAATCCATAGGCAACTACCCGACTGTAGGCCACAAATGATCTGAAATCACATTACTGGTACACTAGTACAGCACATGTGAGTGAAAGCTTCACAAGCAACAGTGGTGTGTAAATTCAAGAAACATAAGAAACATGTTTCCCTCCTGTTTCTCTTTCTCTCATTTAAGCCCTGTGTCTTCCTTTGCTCTTTGTTGTGTCGTCCCCTCACACTGCTGTGTTTTTCTTCCATGCTCCTGGTAATGTTCTGGTTCTCTGTTTCCTGGTTTTCTAGTTTGAACTACACATTTTGAGTTTCTAGTTTAGTTTTCTTGTATTTTATTTTTAAATTTTTCTACAGCAATAAAGCTGCCGTCTTGAGTTTATTCCTTTGTGTATGAGTCCTGCTTTTGGGTTCTTCATCCTGCCTGGCACATCACATACTTTGACATTTTTGGGGATTTAGCAGATTTCAAAGTTTCATACACGCATTCATATTGCAGAGTTCACGTAAGTAATATTTTTACGTGCATCAAAATAAGTTGTATTTAAAAGGAAATGTCAGAATGCCTATGTTATCGCTTTATTTTAATACCAATATTCAGTAAGCCAAAAATAACTAAAATTAGTAACATGTACAGTAAATTTAATGGTCAAGACAAAGGGTGTTTTCACATCCTCTTTTAAGCTGAAAGAGAAAAAAAGTGTTGAATAGGCAGTTGTGTGTGTTTAGCTGTTTCTTTGAACCACCAAAGTAGTTCAGAGAAATAGCTTGCCACTGGCTTCCATGTTGGCAAAATGATTGCAAGTCACATATTTTGTCCAACTGTGCTTCAATGCTGTGGCTGTGTTTGGCAAGACACACGCGCAAGTTTCCCTTCCTATAAAATTTAAGTAACATTGTTACTTAAAAAAACTACTCATGGATTTGTATTTCATTCTTGATGTGAAGGTATGAGTTGGGATAATGATATTAAAGTGTGGAATAATCTCCAAATGATACTATATGTGTTAGGTTTTGTATTGTTGATTGTCATTTATGCTTAGAAATATCTACTCATATATGCTTAGAGTTTTATAATTAGTTGTAGATTAATAGAGGTTTGATCCTTAGTAGTCTGCAGACACACGTTGTGTGCATTCCAGAGCACTCTGGTTTTCACACCCACATCCTGGGAGCATGGGAAGAGGTCGTACCTTGTCTTATTGTTTTATGGTAGGATAAACGTATCTATGTCTGTTTTACTCTAAGTGCATTTTGTTTAGATGAACTGCTGGACTTCCAGGCCAGCAGGGTTAGGAAGTCACTTTATGGACACACACACACACACACACACACACACACACACACACACACACACACAGGGTATTCTTTGTTCACATGTATACCTATGTAAGCTGTTATATGTTAATGACCTTATGCATATGTATGTAACCACAATAAAAGGAGTGCTATGGGGAACCTGGCTGAGAGTCTGACGGAGGTCAAGTGGGTGGAACGACACTTGGCTCCAGGCAGGCCTCCTCATGCATGAGTAACACAAGGATGTTGCCTACTTGAGTCTTGTTCTTTGCTGTGTAGCAAATTGTCCTGAACGTTCCAGCGAATAGGTTTATGCTACAAACCTATCATTAATTGGTCCTTCGAGAGCCGGATCTCTGGATCGACATTCACCGAGGGGAGAAGGGACACGCTGGAAGACGTCAGCCAGGAAGTTCCTGTGGTTTAGCTGTCTGTCTTTTCTCCTCGATGAATGACGATCGGCGGGATTCGAGGCTATACTACACACAAGAGCAACACCAAGTAAGTACTGTACAAAGAGAGCGCTGTAGCTGCGCGGGTACACGCGAGCATGGTCGCGCGGCTTGCACGCGGACCTTAGCCGTGCGGTTAGACGCAGGCTTATAAAAAAAAGAGAGCGACGGCTCCTTAATTAAGTGTAGCTGCGCGAGTTAACGCGAGCACGGTCGCGCGGCTTGCACGCGGGCCTGAGCCGTGCGGGGTCGCGCAGGCTGGGGAAAATTATAGGCCTATTTTGTGTTGTTGTTGTTGTTGTGTGAATGACTGCGGAGCAGGCGAGGTCTTTTACACGGTTGTTGTTGTTATCATGGGTTCCAAAGCAACCAAGAGTGCATCAGAGGTTGACAGACTGGACTTCGCTGCTGGCAGCGCAAAGTTTTTAAACAAAAGAGAGCGATGGCTCCTTAGCTGCGCGGGTTCACGCGAGCACGGTCGCGCGGGTTTCACGCGGACCTTAGCCGTGCGTTTAATCGCAGGCTTATAAATAGAAGAGATTCAAATGTTTGACGGTTTCAGGAAAACAGCAGCCTTGAAGAGCATGTGGAGAAGGCCAGCCCACATCAGCAGCATTTAAGCTATGCTCTGGTGAATGGCTTCCCCCACCCCTTGCTGACACAAAATGTTTAGATGATTCTTTAGATTGCCCTGATCAACAACAGCCTGTGCTCCTGACCATTAATTTAACTAGTTGTTAACAGTAATCTGCATTAAGCGTAAGGTTGCTCAAATACAGTACAATGACATATGAGATGAAGTAAAATAGGTAAATATTTAAACTAATGACGTGCATAGAGGCACTTGACCTGTTTAAAAACTGTCATTCTAATATGAGCCATTGTTGAGATATAGAGCACACCTATGAAAACAACTAATATGCTGCACCCTATATGAAGCAGTTGAAAACTACATGATGGAGAAGCTGAGTAAATATGAAGGTGCAAGTCTTTGCCACAGTGGGCGAAGCACACAACCACTGTGTGAGGTTGCGTTGCTGTCTCTTCTGAGCTGATGAGCAAGCTACACATTATCAGATCAGGAGCTGGCTGAGAACTCATCAAAGAAAGGGGAAGAGAACTATGATAACTCGAGTATGTAGCGTATCCGTGAGTTCAGCTTCTTCTTTCAGATGCGCAGCAGTTTTCCTGGATCTTGATTCATGTGTGTAGAGTGTTCATAGCATCAGCATCATGTTTTTGTTTATTTGTTTTGTTGGGTTGAAAAATAACTAGATAAACTTGTGATCATACTTATGGATCACCATGGCACATATCATCAGCCATATGGTTTATTTATGCAGATGCAAAGAGTGAGTGTGAATGTGTCTGACGTCGCAGTGTGTGTGTGCGTTGTGTAAACGTAATTGTCACAAATTGTGAGAGCGGTGATTCTGCAGGTCACCAGCTATTGTAAAGAAAAAAAAAAGAGTAAAAAGAGACGAAATTTACGTTGTAGATGAAAAATAATCATAGGAAAAAGGTTATGTGTTTATCAGCCAAGAACAACTACAATCTCATTTTCTGCTTTTAAGAAAGGAGAGTTTACGAAAGACAGAGAGAGAGTTCTGTGTGTCGGTTAAGCAGTGATGATAATAATGAAAATGTCTTAGTTTGTCACTTTCAGGTGAAAAGCAGACCTGGATCGATTTTCCACATGCAGCAGTCGGAATAAAGTTATAGTTTAACATCATTGGAAACGTTTAGGCCAAGTTTTTGGCTAACTTATTTACAGCACCATGTGTCCCTCAACCTCACAAGCGAGCTCTCACTCCTCCCTGAAGACAAGGAATGCAGCTCCAAGAGCAATAACATGGCAGATAAAGAGACAGCAGCAAAGTCCTGAGCAAAGAGACCCAGCAAGCAGCAGCAGTGTGGACAAACAGCATCGCAGAAGAAGAGCAAACCATCATCCTGACTGATTGATGAATGGCACTGTGTTTCCAACAAGCTGCAACTTCACTGTGCTTGTGAAAAGAACTGAGGAGACTGTTGGAAGTTGACATTTGCCACCTTTGGAGAAAATGGCAAGAAGAGACAGTGGAACACAGGACAAAGCTGAAGAAGAACTGCCGGCTGTTGGACTGTTGAAGTGGGAGAGGACAACAGAGTGAGAGGAGGTGAGAACACAGAGGAAAGCTGTTGTTTAATGTGGGAAATCAAAATTTGGGTTAGCAAATCTGGGCAAAATAATACTGACTGCTTAAGTAGGAAAATTGTGAAGGAATCTGAACCACTACAAAAAGAAACGTATACAAAATCACACACACAAGCAGAACATGCATTAACCCTACTAACACAACCAAAAGAGAGCTCATGAAGATTAGACAGCATCTTGAGCATGTGAGTCTGTTTATCATCTTGTCCAAGTCACCTCGTGTGATGCAAAGACCAGTGGACTCATAGCATGTTAGTTAAGAAAGGATCAATTAATAGCAGAGAAGTGTGTAGGAAAGGCAGCTTTAAGAACATGCTCTGCTGGAGATGCAGCTCCAGAGACATTGATTAAACCTGCTTAATAACACAAACACACGTGCAATGAAAATCAGCTTCTTATCTCTCATCAGTGCTAAAATAGTGTAAATTTAACAGACACTTGTTATCAAATGCTGAATTTACCCAATGCTGACAGTTAACTCTCTAGGTTACAGGACAACAGTTTAATTTTTGTGGGAAACAAGATTCTGGTTTGACCAACCAGTGATCAGACAATAAATTTAGTTGTTAATATAGTAAATTGGGAGATGCTTTCTGCCTGATTGATGCAGCACAAAATATTTTACTGTATGAGGGAAATTCTATTGTTGTGATAATATTTTGAACATGCATTTCTGTTGTCCTGCCATCTTAGTGGGTTAATAGCTGATATGCAAATTAGTTGATCGTTCTTAGATTAATGCAAGGTGATTGAATTCTAGCACGAGTGAATGGGATGTGTTGGAGTTTATTAGTGTGGAGACTCTAAAACACTGAGTTTCCTGTTGTGATGTGTGAATGAATCCTGCACCCAGATACACAACTCTGAATACATAACAAACTTCTTTTGTGAAATATCTGATGACATGTCACATGTTTTATGATGACGGGAAAAAAGGAAAACTAAATGAGATCTTTGGCCTAAATGAGTAAAAAAGTACAGATTAAATTCATAGCTAATAAGACATTAGGGTTATGTTGTGTGTTGTGTGGCTGATGGTTGGTTTGGTGTTTATCTAGCTGATGATTTTTCTTTTGTTGTGACGTTGAGCCTGCCAATTAGTATGATGGTTTGATAAATCATGCTAATGGTATGATTTACCCTCCTGAGATGAGGAGTGTGTGTCATGACTGAACGAGGCCTTTTTATTTTGATACTTTCACAGTGCACTGAAAGTTTTGTTTGATAATCTCTGTTTGAGCAGATCTGCACGATTGGAACAAAAGCGCTATACGACATGTCGAGAAAACCGTTGCAAACCGTTGACTTTCTCCAAAAAATTAAAATGGGCTCCGGAGAAAGTCACTTATCTGGGATAATTAAAATGAAAGTCCCTGTCAAAAAGGATTGAGCGAGATAATCCAGCCTAAATTCTTTTGAAATTTTCTTCTTTTTCTTTTTAAAATGACGTCATTTTGCTATGTGTGGAAACTGAATGCGTCGATGGGTTCCACTTTTAGCAAAGAATGAATGAATGCATGAATGAGTGAATAACAAATGAGTAAGAGAAATAAAACTGACTGATTGACAACAGCTGACAAAAGCTGACACGATTTTACTGATGTAACACGACTGTGCAAAGTTAACCCCCACCTGACAAAGGTGCAGATAAATCTATGTGTGTTTCTTCTTACAAGGAGCAGGAAGATGATAGCACCATCCGAGGTTGCATGACAATTTGGCCTTTTAAATGCCACTTTCTGTGTTTGCATCTACCAAGGGTGTTATTCACTACCTTGTGTTGCTCACAGAGGTAACTGTGAGAAAGTGTGTATACACCTGCGCAGCGCTAACATTTCTACAGCATTACAGTTCTTCATGTGATTTGATCATGTGGTTTATACCAGGATAGCTGGTTGATGTTTTTCTACGACAGGATTTCTGGGTTTATGTGTGAAGAAAACTGTGTTTACAGGTTATGAGTTGGTGATGCTGTTACACTGTGTTGTTGGGGAAATGTGAAGGTTATTTTGACGATGTGAATAACATGTGAAACATTTCCTGTGTTGAAACTAGTGTCACTTGTGTCCACAGTTATGGTTGGCTAACTTTATGCTCTTTTTACAGCACCTCTGGACCCTGTCAATTTGTGCCTGACCTCCAGGATTGTCCATGTGTGTTGCTAATGTTTGTTTTTCTAAGAGTACATGTAGAGGATTCAGCAGAGACGGACAAGTAACATGAGAAAGCAAATGAGAGATACAGTGTTTATGGAATAGTTTAATATGGGGCACATTAGCTGGCCACTACTGAGCTCCTAGTGATAGCTAAGTGGAGTGACTTTGCTTAAGGGAAGTCACCGATTACATTAATGTTAACTGAGTACATGGGATGATCCATGTCTGAGGCAAATTATGCCAATAATTGCAGTTTACTGATTTGAGAAAACCTGCACATGGTACTTGTCCTCTTGATGCTGAATGCTTTCATACTCGTATTATACAATTGTTTATAAGTGTGAAGGTTGATTTTACTTCTAGATCTTGTTTTCCAGGCCATGATGGTGTGTATGCAGGCTCCTGGCGGAGCGGGGTTTTAAGCAAACCTAATATGCAAAACACACTAACATCTTTTATTGCAGGGTTATAGGTCCGGGGTGGTGCTGCTCCAGAGGGGGAGACACCCCGATGTTGCCTGGGACATGATCTCGCTAACTTTTTATTTCAGACAGGAATCTAGGTTTGATGAGTTGACTCATGGGAGTGTCCATGCGTCAAGAGGAGGGGTCCAGAATTACAGAGTTACATGAAACTATCTTTTTATGTTTTCTAAAATATGTTTTTAGGATTTTTGTGTGATTTGTGTGATTAACAGTTCATCAACGGGTATTAAACCTATGCAATTGGTGCATCCATGTTCAGATGAGGCTTTGATGGTCCATAGATGGAGCTCACTGAACTAAAGAATGTGGTTTGATGATGATTGACATGCTTTCCAGATAGAAGTTTTTTTTCCTCCTAGCAAGGAAATACAGGTGCAGCAGTCCAGGGTATTGCTGAAAGGAATCTCTTGAGAAATCTTCTGAGGCCCAGTGAGAAGCGAACCCATTCCAGGCATAGCTGACAGCCAAGGCAGTGGTTGAGGTCAAAGGTCGAGCTGTTTGGGGCCCATCATGAGATCAGACTTTGGAGCCAGAGCAAGGACCACGAAGCTGCGTTGGAATGAGAGCTGTGCCAAGGGGGCTTTCCAGGGACCAACAGAGGAGATTGTGGACGACAGACGGGCACCTGAAGGATAAGGGGAGCGTGCCAAGCTCCATCGACAGCGCAGGCGGAGTCCAAGGATGGCATCATGATTCTGTGAAAAGCACAGGAACCAGAAGCTATGGTCGTGATGACAGCAGTTTCCTATGAACATCACCTAATGCTGTGTCACTATACTGTGTATACAATGACACCCTGAAGACTGCTGGGATCATAAACAGCAGTAAGATAACTGGATCCAGCACCCTTTCCACAGAGGGTTTTTCCTGCAGAGGATGGACAATGGAGGATATGTATCCCCACAGGACAGAGGCCTGAAGTGAGGTGATGGGGGTTGGCAGAGGCCATAAAACTAGAGTGCTGAAGAGGTCTGCAGCTTTCACGATAGCTGAGACCCATGGTGACAAACAACAAACTCAACTGGTATGTTTGAATGTCTATTCTACATACATTTGGACTCTGGTCCTATGGACAGTGATGGGAACAACTGGAAGAGACATTTATGCAGAACTTAAACCACTCTGCAGAGAGACGTGTGATTTACATGTCTTGCAGAGGAGCACCACCAAGCTGGAGTGTTTTTGAAAATGTTAATTTCTCTTTTGAGCAGTAACAATTCATTTGTTTGCTTTTAGGATGCAGGTTACCATTGAATGAGATCAATGAAAACTTGGATAACTTCTAATACATTTGCCAAACGGTGTACATTGACATATGCTGAGTATAAAATGGTTGCATTGACACTGTCAGACGTGAGGTATTCATAACTGGGTACTTTTCTAGCATAACTGCCAAAAAGGAGGGAATGTTAGGTTTTGTATTGTTGATTGTCATTTATGCTTAGAAATATCTACTCATATATGCTTAGAGTTTTATAATTAGTTGTAGATTAATAGAGGTTTGATCCTTAGTAGTCTGCAGACACACGTTGTGTGCATTCCAGAGCACTCTGGTTTTCACACCCACATCCTGGGAGCATGGGAAGAGGTCGTACCTTGTCTTATTGTTTTATGGTAGGATAAACGTATCTATGTCTGTTTTACTCTAAGTGCATTTTGTTTAGATGAACTGCTGGACTTCCAGGCCAGCAGGGTTAGGAAGTCACTTTATGGACACACACACACACACACACACACACACACACACACACACACACACAGGGTATTCTTTGTTCACATGTATACCTATGTAAGCTGTTATATGTTAATGACCTTATGCATATGTATGTAACCACAATAAAAGGAGTGCTATGGGGAACCTGGCTGAGAGTCTGACGGAGGTCAAGTGGGTGGAACGACACTTGGCTCCAGGCAGGCCTCCTCATGCATGAGTAACACAAGGATGTTGCCTACTTGAGTCTTGTTCTTTGCTGTGTAGCAAATTGTCCTGAACGTTCCAGCGAATAGGTTTATGCTACAAACCTATCATTAATTGGTCCTTCGAGAGCCGGATCTCTGGATCGACATTCACCGAGGGGAGAAGGGACACGCTGGAAGACGTCAGCCAGGAAGTTCCTGTGGTTTAGCTGTCTGTCTTTTCTCCTCGATGAATGACGATCGGCGGGATTCGAGGCTATACTACACACAAGAGCAACACCAAGTAAGTACTGTACAAAGAGAGCGCTGTAGCTGCGCGGGTACACGCGAGCATGGTCGCGCGGCTTGCACGCGGACCTTAGCCGTGCGGTTAGACGCAGGCTTATAAAAAAAAGAGAGCGACGGCTCCTTAATTAAGTGTAGCTGCGCGAGTTAACGCGAGCACGGTCGCGCGGCTTGCACGCGGGCCTGAGCCGTGCGGGGTCGCGCAGGCTGGGGAAAATTATAGGCCTATTTTGTGTTGTTGTTGTTGTTGTGTGAATGACTGCGGAGCAGGCGAGGTCTTTTACACGGTTGTTGTTGTTATCATGGGTTCCAAAGCAACCAAGAGTGCATCAGAGGTTGACAGACTGGACTTCGCTGCTGGCAGCGCAAAGTTTTTAAACAAAAGAGAGCGATGGCTCCTTAGCTGCGCGGGTTCACGCGAGCACGGTCGCGCGGGTTTCACGCGGACCTTAGCCGTGCGTTTAATCGCAGGCTTATAAATAGAAGAGATTCAAATGTTTGACGGTTTCAGGAAAACAGCAGCCTTGAAGAGCATGTGGAGAAGGCCAGCCCACATCAGCAGCATTTAAGCTATGCTCTGGTGAATGGCTTCCCCCACCCCTTGCTGACACAAAATGTTTAGATGATTCTTTAGATTGCCCTGATCAACAACAGCCTGTGCTCCTGACCATTAATTTAACTAGTTGTTAACAGTAATCTGCATTAAGCGTAAGGTTGCTCAAATACAGTACAATGACATATGAGATGAAGTAAAATAGGTAAATATTTAAACTAATGACGTGCATAGAGGCACTTGACCTGTTTAAAAACTGTCATTCTAATATGAGCCATTGTTGAGATATAGAGCACACCTATGAAAACAACTAATATGCTGCACCCTATATGAAGCAGTTGAAAACTACATGATGGAGAAGCTGAGTAAATATGAAGGTGCAAGTCTTTGCCACAGTGGGCGAAGCACACAACCACTGTGTGAGGTTGCGTTGCTGTCTCTTCTGAGCTGATGAGCAAGCTACACATTATCAGATCAGGAGCTGGCTGAGAACTCATCAAAGAAAGGGGAAGAGAACTATGATAACTCGAGTATGTAGCGTATCCGTGAGTTCAGCTTCTTCTTTCAGATGCGCAGCAGTTTTCCTGGATCTTGATTCATGTGTGTAGAGTGTTCATAGCATCAGCATCATGTTTTTGTTTATTTGTTTTGTTGGGTTGAAAAATAACTAGATAAACTTGTGATCATACTTATGGATCACCATGGCACATATCATCAGCCATATGGTTTATTTATGCAGATGCAAAGAGTGAGTGTGAATGTGTCTGACGTCGCAGTGTGTGTGTGCGTTGTGTAAACGTAATTGTCACAAATTGTGAGAGCGGTGATTCTGCAGGTCACCAGCTATTGTAAAGAAAAAAAAAAAGAGTAAAAAGAGACGAAATTTACGTTGTAGATGAAAAATAATCATAGGAAAAAGGTTATGTGTTTATCAGCCAAGAACAACTACAATCTCATTTTCTGCTTTTAAGAAAGGAGAGTTTACGAAAGACAGAGAGAGAGTTCTGTGTGTCGGTTAAGCAGTGATGATAATAATGAAAATGTCTTAGTTTGTCACTTTCAGGTGAAAAGCAGACCTGGATCGATTTTCCACATGCAGCAGTCGGAATAAAGTTATAGTTTAACATCATTGGAAACGTTTAGGCCAAGTTTTTGGCTAACTTATTTACAGCACCATGTGTCCCTCAACCTCACAAGCGAGCTCTCACTCCTCCCTGAAGACAAGGAATGCAGCTCCAAGAGCAATAACATGGCAGATAAAGAGACAGCAGCAAAGTCCTGAGCAAAGAGACCCAGCAAGCAGCAGCAGTGTGGACAAACAGCATCGCAGAAGAAGAGCAAACCATCATCCTGACTGATTGATGAATGGCACTGTGTTTCCAACAAGCTGCAACTTCACTGTGCTTGTGAAAAGAACTGAGGAGACTGTTGGAAGTTGACATTTGCCACCTTTGGAGAAAATGGCAAGAAGAGACAGTGGAACACAGGACAAAGCTGAAGAAGAACTGCCGGCTGTTGGACTGTTGAAGTGGGAGAGGACAACAGAGTGAGAGGAGGTGAGAACACAGAGGAAAGCTGTTGTTTAATGTGGGAAATCAAAATTTGGGTTAGCAAATCTGGGCAAAATAATACTGACTGCTTAAGTAGGAAAATTGTGAAGGAATCTGAACCACTACAAAAAGAAACGTATACAAAATCACACACACAAGCAGAACATGCATTAACCCTACTAACACAACCAAAAGAGAGCTCATGAAGATTAGACAGCATCTTGAGCATGTGAGTCTGTTTATCATCTTGTCCAAGTCACCTCGTGTGATGCAAAGACCAGTGGACTCATAGCATGTTAGTTAAGAAAGGATCAATTAATAGCAGAGAAGTGTGTAGGAAAGGCAGCTTTAAGAACATGCTCTGCTGGAGATGCAGCTCCAGAGACATTGATTAAACCTGCTTAATAACACAAACACACGTGCAATGAAAATCAGCTTCTTATCTCTCATCAGTGCTAAAATAGTGTAAATTTAACAGACACTTGTTATCAAATGCTGAATTTACCCAATGCTGACAGTTAACTCTCTAGGTTACAGGACAACAGTTTAATTTTTGTGGGAAACAAGATTCTGGTTTGACCAACCAGTGATCAGACAAATTTAGTTGTTAATATAGTAAATTGGGAGATGCTTTCTGCCTGATTGATGCAGCACAAAATATTTTACTGTATGAGGGAAATTCTATTGTTGTGATAATATTTTGAACATGCATTTCTGTTGTCCTGCCATCTTAGTGGGTTAATAGCTGATATGCAAATTAGTTGATCGTTCTTAGATTAATGCAAGGTGATTGAATTCTAGCACGAGTGAATGGGATGTGTTGGAGTTTATTAGTGTGGAGACTCTAAAACACTGAGTTTCCTGTTGTGATGTGTGAATGAATCCTGCACCCAGATACACAACTCTGAATACATAACAAACTTCTTTTGTGAAATATCTGATGACATGTCACATGTTTTATGATGACGGGAAAAAAGGAAAACTAAATGAGATCTTTGGCCTAAATGAGTAAAAAAGTACAGATTAAATTCATAGCTAATAAGACATTAGGGTTATGTTGTGTGTTGTGTGGCTGATGGTTGGTTTGGTGTTTATCTAGCTGATGATTTTTCTTTTGTTGTGACGTTGAGCCTGCCAATTAGTATGATGGTTTGATAAATCATGCTAATGGTATGATTTACCCTCCTGAGATGAGGAGTGTGTGTCATGACTGAACGAGGCCTTTTTATTTTGATACTTTCACAGTGCACTGAAAGTTTTGTTTGATAATCTCTGTTTGAGCAGATCTGCACGATTGGAACAAAAGCGCTATACGACATGTCGAGAAAACCGTTGCAAACCGTTGACTTTCTCCAAAAAATTAAAATGGGCTCCGGAGAAAGTCACTTATCTGGGATAATTAAAATGAAAGTCCCTGTCAAAAAGGATTGAGCGAGATAATCCAGCCTAAATTCTTTTGAAATTTTCTTCTTTTTCTTTTTAAAATGACGTCATTTTGCTATGTGTGGAAACTGAATGCGTCGATGGGTTCCACTTTTAGCAAAGAATGAATGAATGCATGAATGAGTGAATAACAAATGAGTAAGAGAAATAAAACTGACTGATTGACAACAGCTGACAAAAGCTGACACGATTTTACTGATGTAACACGACTGTGCAAAGTTAACCCCCACCTGACAAAGGTGCAGATAAATCTATGTGTGTTTCTTCTTACAAGGAGCAGGAAGATGATAGCACCATCCGAGGTTGCATGACAATTTGGCCTTTTAAATGCCACTTTCTGTGTTTGCATCTACCAAGGGTGTTATTCACTACCTTGTGTTGCTCACAGAGGTAACTGTGAGAAAGTGTGTATACACCTGCGCAGCGCTAACATTTCTACAGCATTACAGTTCTTCATGTGATTTGATCATGTGGTTTATACCAGGATAGCTGGTTGATGTTTTTCTACGACAGGATTTCTGGGTTTATGTGTGAAGAAAACTGTGTTTACAGGTTATGAGTTGGTGATGCTGTTACACTGTGTTGTTGGGGAAATGTGAAGGTTATTTTGACGATGTGAATAACATGTGAAACATTTCCTGTGTTGAAACTAGTGTCACTTGTGTCCACAGTTATGGTTGGCTAACTTTATGCTCTTTTTACAGCACCTCTGGACCCTGTCAATTTGTGCCTGACCTCCAGGATTGTCCATGTGTGTTGCTAATGTTTGTTTTTCTAAGAGTACATGTAGAGGATTCAGCAGAGACGGACAAGTAACATGAGAAAGCAAATGAGAGATACAGTGTTTATGGAATAGTTTAATATGGGGCACATTAGCTGGCCACTACTGAGCTCCTAGTGATAGCTAAGTGGAGTGACTTTGCTTAAGGGAAGTCACCGATTACATTAATGTTAACTGAGTACATGGGATGATCCATGTCTGAGGCAAATTATGCCAATAATTGCAGTTTACTGATTTGAGAAAACCTGCACATGGTACTTGTCCTCTTGATGCTGAATGCTTTCATACTCGTATTATACAATTGTTTATAAGTGTGAAGGTTGATTTTACTTCTAGATCTTGTTTTCCAGGCCATGATGGTGTGTATGCAGGCTCCTGGCGGAGCGGGGTTTTAAGCAAACCTAATATGCAAAACACACTAACATCTTTTATTGCAGGGTTATAGGTCCGGGGTGGTGCTGCTCCAGAGGGGGAGACACCCCGATGTTGCCTGGGACATGATCTCGCTAACTTTTTATTTCAGACAGGAATCTAGGTTTGATGAGTTGACTCATGGGAGTGTCCATGCGTCAAGAGGAGGGGTCCAGAATTACAGAGTTACATGAAACTATCTTTTTATGTTTTCTAAAATATGTTTTTAGGATTTTTGTGTGATTTGTGTGATTAACAGTTCATCAACGGGTATTAAACCTATGCAATTGGTGCATCCATGTTCAGATGAGGCTTTGATGGTCCATAGATGGAGCTCACTGAACTAAAGAATGTGGTTTGATGATGATTGACATGCTTTCCAGATAGAAGTTTTTTTTCCTCCTAGCAAGGAAATACAGGTGCAGCAGTCCAGGGTATTGCTGAAAGGAATCTCTTGAGAAATCTTCTGAGGCCCAGTGAGAAGCGAACCCATTCCAGGCATAGCTGACAGCCAAGGCAGTGGTTGAGGTCAAAGGTCGAGCTGTTTGGGGCCCATCATGAGATCAGACTTTGGAGCCAGAGCAAGGACCACGAAGCTGCGTTGGAATGAGAGCTGTGCCAAGGGGGCTTTCCAGGGACCAACAGAGGAGATTGTGGACGACAGACGGGCACCTGAAGGATAAGGGGAGCGTGCCAAGCTCCATCGACAGCGCAGGCGGAGTCCAAGGATGGCATCATGATTCTGTGAAAAGCACAGGAACCAGAAGCTATGGTCGTGATGACAGCAGTTTCCTATGAACATCACCTAATGCTGTGTCACTATACTGTGTATACAATGACACCCTGAAGACTGCTGGGATCATAAACAGCAGTAAGATAACTGGATCCAGCACCCTTTCCACAGAGGGTTTTTCCTGCAGAGGATGGACAATGGAGGATATGTATCCCCACAGGACAGAGGCCTGAAGTGAGGTGATGGGGGTTGGCAGAGGCCATAAAACTAGAGTGCTGAAGAGGTCTGCAGCTTTCACGATAGCTGAGACCCATGGTGACAAACAACAAACTCAACTGGTATGTTTGAATGTCTATTCTACATACATTTGGACTCTGGTCCTATGGACAGTGATGGGAACAACTGGAAGAGACATTTATGCAGAACTTAAACCACTCTGCAGAGAGACGTGTGATTTACATGTCTTGCAGAGGAGCACCACCAAGCTGGAGTGTTTTTGAAAATGTTAATTTCTCTTTTGAGCAGTAACAATTCATTTGTTTGCTTTTAGGATGCAGGTTACCATTGAATGAGATCAATGAAAACTTGGATAACTTCTAATACATTTGCCAAACGGTGTACATTGACATATGCTGAGTATAAAATGGTTGCATTGACACTGTCAGACGTGAGGTATTCATAACTGGGTACTTTTCTAGCATAACTGCCAAAAAGGAGGGAATGTTAGGTTTTGTATTGTTGATTGTCATTTATGCTTAGAAATATCTACTCATATATGCTTAGAGTTTTATAATTAGTTGTAGATTAATAGAGGTTTGATCCTTAGTAGTCTGCAGACACACGTTGTGTGCATTCCAGAGCACTCTGGTTTTCACACCCACATCCTGGGAGCATGGGAAGAGGTCGTACCTTGTCTTATTGTTTTATGGTAGGATAAACGTATCTATGTCTGTTTTACTCTAAGTGCATTTTGTTTAGATGAACTGCTGGACTTCCAGGCCAGCAGGGTTAGGAAGTCACTTTATGGACACACACACACACACACACACACACACACACACACACACAGGGTATTCTTTGTTCACATGTATACCTATGTAAGCTGTTATATGTTAATGACCTTATGCATATGTATGTAACCACAATAAAAGGAGTGCTATGGGGAACCTGGCTGAGAGTCTGACGGAGGTCAAGTGGGTGGAACGACACTTGGCTCCAGGCAGGCCTCCTCATGCATGAGTAACACAAGGATGTTGCCTACTTGAGTCTTGTTCTTTGCTGTGTAGCAAATTGTCCTGAACGTTCCAGCGAATAGGTTTATGCTACAAACCTATCATTAATGATCAATAAAATTTATATAGATGAACTGCTTATTCTTATTATCATGTCAATGCAATGGTCTTGGAAAAGCTTCAACCATATCTACAACTAACACAATCCATAACATGTAATCTGTAAATATCTTTGCTCCACAATGATGCCACTGGAACTCTGTGTGGCATTTATCTGCACTCTAATCTGAGGTGCTGTAAACTTGCGATTGGTGAGGCTTTTGAAAGGTGATTTTTGGTCTTCCTTCCTAGGCTGGTCCTCATGTGAGCCAGTTTCATTGTAGCGCTTGACGGTTTTTGCGGCTGCACTTGGGGACACAGTCAAAGTTTTAGAAATTTTCCAGAGTGACTGACCTTCAGTTCTTAAAGTAATGATGGACTGTTGTTTCTCCTTAGTTCGTTGATTGGTTCTTGCCATAATTTGAATTCTAACAGTTGTCAAGTAAGGCTGTCAGCTGTGTACCAACCTGACTTCTGCACATCACAACTAATGGTCATAACCCCATTAAGAAGGCAAGAAATTCCACAAATGAATCCTGACAAGGCAGACCTGTGAACTGAAAACCATTTCAGGTGATCATGAAGCTGAGAAGGCCAAGGGTTTGCAGCGCAAATTTCAATCAATTTCATCTTTGCTATATAATTCCATATATCTTGCTTCAGCATGTATCTAGCTGTTCTAGAGCTGATAAATGTAACTTTCATTATTCAGTGAGTCAGATGATTATGAGGGATCAATCCCAGTGTCTCTGCTTTAAACTGAAATGTTATTTATGTCATTTCCTCCTTATATGCTTCCTCTGTTTTTGTGATTAGTGTCTTGTAAATTACTCTAAATACTGCTAGTCATTATTGCCCCTGTCAAGAATAGCACATTTTCATATATGCATATCTTCATCATATCCACAGGTTGCAGGTTCTGTGAATGTAATTGGTAGCCTATTTATTTGCAAGCTTATATTTCAAGCATTTCCACATGTAAGTAAATTCATTGCATGTAATCAGCTAGATCAATGATTCCCAAAGTGTGGGCTGTGTACCAAGGTACTGAAGGTGGAAATTCAGTTTGAAAATACTTACAGGTGCACATTTATGTAAAAGTATTTACACACATTTACACATGTATTTACAGTTGGAGTGGGGCATACATTGGCCTTAACTTGGCCTTGCTTGCTTAATATAAATGCATTGTTTTCATGTTTAAGAAATTATTCATTCTTGTTGGTTGCATTTGAATTAAAGAACATTCTGATTAACTAGATATATAGACATGTATTCAACAGTGAGAAGCAGCTACATTGAAACAATGACTCTGGCAATGCTAACTACATGGCTCGCACATGAGATATATATTAAATCATAGCAAATTGGAACGAATGTTGGAAAGTCTTTAGGCTAACACATCTTCAGAGCCACTACTTGCAGAGATAGCTAATTCTTCACATCCTTACTGTAAAAGGTAAGCGATTAATATTTATGAATGTTTACTTTTAATTTCTGTTTGAGTAAAACTAACGATTACCCTTTTATAAGTGTTTTTTGTAGTTAATTAGGCTAGCTCATTCCTATACCATGTTTTGTTTTGGAATTTTTTGGGGGGTTTTGTCTTTAAGAGTTAGACATTAAGCTAAGGCAGCGTTTCCCAACCACTATGCCGTGGCACATAGGTGTGCCGTGAAAATGATCAGGTGGCTGTGGAAGATTATCTGGTTCCACCTGATTAGTACTCTAAGCGACCGGCGTGAGCAGTGGCGGAGCGGGGGGGTGGCTTACTGGGCTTAAGCCCGGGTTGTTTTTTCAGAAGCCCGGGGTCTTTTGGAGTGTAATTTTTTCATAGTTAGATGCCTGGCTGACAACTGTATAAAACAAAAACTACACACAATATTCGAAGCACGTAGTACACACTGTGGGGAATTTACGACTGTGCGTAAATCCCCCCTAATATTTGTATGATCCGAGCTCAGACACTAAGCGACTGAGCGAGGGGGCGGGGCAGCTGCTACCTGTGAGTGCGCTGTTGGAGAAACACAGCCAGGCAGACAGAGGAGAACTGAAGTTTGACCAAGTACCAAAGCAAATCATTCGTACTGTACAAATAATGTAAATATGACGGTGTATCACAAAAGATTGATATCAAACTGATCACTTGACCCATGTTACGTTACTTGCTCTTCAAGTGAATCAACAAATGGCGAAATGAAAAGCCGAACAACAACAATGCTGTTTCTTTAGAGAGTCTTAGCTTACATGTGTGTTTATTTCATATTTTCAGTTGTTACCCTCCACGGCTAAATAAATCGGTTTCAGTAATGTACTGATATACACGAATGGACATAAGGGGCTTCTTTCAAAGAAAAAACTCAGGTAGATGTTATTTTATATATTATGCTTTGTATGTTGTTCAGTATATTTCTATGCAAAACAAGAGGAATTTCAATACACAGCAGTTTATTCACAGTTTAAACCAGATATTTACATACACTTTTTTTACTGTACAACATCAATTTAGAGTAAACTTGTTTTGTTTTGGATAAATAAATATTGAAATATCTTTTGAATTCATTAAATGTCAGAATAAAGAGAGAGCTGTCTATTTTTTATCGCTTTCATCAAATTTAGAAGTACAGATACACTAAGTTTATTGTGCATTAATAAGAAAACTCCAGACGATTCCATTCTGAGCTGAAGAAGCTTCTGATAGGTTAATAGAGTCCATGTGAGTAAATTGGTGGCACACCTATGGATGCATATAAGGCAAAACACAGAGCCTGTTTCTTTGACATGGGAAAATCAAGAGATATCAACCAAAACACCAGGAAAAGAATTGTGGAGATCCATAATTGTGGCTCAGTTTGAATACAATTTGGTGCCATTTACAATTAAGAAATACAGATAGTTTCTCTCTTTACTCTTAAAGTTAACAAATATGTTTTTTATATTTATCAATCTAAAAAAATAAACATTTAGTCTGATTTGATGTTACAATTAAAAAAGTGTTTGTGTTTTTATCTGGTTTATATCTGGTTTCAACTGTATATTTGATGATTGTCAGCACAAAGAGGGAGAATGAGGACAGAACAGAGATGGAACAAGAGCAGGTGAGACACACATGTTAGTCAAATGGTTGTTTACCAAAAGTATCACCGTATCATAGGTACTCATGTATCTCATACCTAGTGTTTCTTTTTAGGTTTGTTAGTTTTCAACTTTGATTTTTAGTGCTACTATCATCTAGTTCTGATTCTGGTTCTGTCTTGGTTAAGTCCTAAGTAGTCCTGATTTTGAACTGTTGTAGTCCTGTTTTAATTCTGGATCAGTTCTGTGTCTGGTCGAACTGGGGTTTAGTCCCTGTGTCTTGATACAGCCCCGACTTTGTTCTGCCTTGCTGCTTAATTAGAAAACTAGCTTAAGGTGTCCTGCAGATGTGATATATATTTTTCCCTATATGAAGTCATTGTTTTTTGAACAAAAGTCAAAACAGAGCCAATTAATCTTTCAGTCATTTGTAACCCCCCCCCCCCCCCCCCCCCCCACACACACACACACACATGCATACTACCCTTTAGGGCTAAGCCCCGGGTGTTTCAAATGTCTGCCTCCGCCTCTGGCCGTGAGTAACATGCAGAACAATTACATTCTCTTTCTCTAGAGGGCAGTTCAGTTACCTGCTCTATTTAAATGGGTTGCCAACTAACAGTAAAATAGAAGAAGACAAAGAAGAAATTACATAATAGTCATGCTGTGAGACGACACAACGCCTAATAGCAAAAGATAAACATTTGAAAAGAAAAAGTAGTCAGTAGGGCCTGAGTCCTGGAGAAAATTCCAACCCAGATGAAGGCCCTAGCATGAGTAGGGGTCAGAAGAAAGTAAAAAAAGGTGAACTCGGGACAAACCAATTCCGCTATGCGTGGTGCACGGGGAAAATTTATAAATTGTTTGGTGGTGTGCCATGTGATTTTTATAATGGGAAATATGTGCTGTGGCTCCAAAAGGTTGGGGAACACTGATCTAAGGCACTTCCAGTCCCAAACTACATGTAAGTCACATGTGGTGTGACAGAGCTGTATGACTGCACTTGTGTTGATGATGGACTGATTTTTATGATTTGACTTCAAATATGAAACACTGTATGTAACAAAGGACATCCTCCTGCAATAGGCTAAATTAGCTGTTAAATGATAACACATCAGAATGCATGAGGGACACTGCTGGTGGTAAATGAAAGGAAAGTGGAAAGGAATCATTGTGGAAGGACTGTGATGTTGATTTGTTTCTTAGATTGGGTGCTTTGTTTTCATTTCTGTTTTCAAGAATGTGTGAGTGCAGGCAACCTGTAAGTGCAGTCAAGGCTTGCTGTCACATGTTACACTGCATGTTTAACAGCTGTTGTCTTCAGAATTTTTGGAAGGAATCTCAGGAGAAAGGTTTGTCTTTAGTTTGCTTTTCGCAGTTGAAATTAAGTTTACACAGCGCTGTGGACCTCTATGTGAACCAGCAGCATGTTTCACAAAAAGGATGACCATCAGGTGGGCTGTACAACATTATATAGTGAGACAAAAACATAGATTATAGCAGCTATCTTCCTCCCGCACGGACGTGGCAGTCTTGGTTTTTGCTCCAAAGCATCCTCGTATCTTCGTGACCTCGTCTGGTATCCGCTCCCTCCTCTGTAAGAGACAGAAAAGGAAAACACTTCCCTGCCTAACCTTGATAATCTAATGCTATTATCCATTGTTCTTCTAGTGATTAAAGTTGGTTTTAGATTATCATATTTGGAACTCTCTGACCCGGAGACTTATTCTAATCATAATCTATGTGTGAAAGCGTGTTTGCAGTTACCCCTCTGCACTCTAAGTCATTTCCTACAATATATCCGTCCAGATAGTCACGCCGAACAAATCGTATGACCTTCAGAAGACTGAGTGCCAACTCATTATGAGCACATTTACAGTAAATGTATGAAAATGATTATAACCACTTATTTTAGTAAGAGAAATCAAACATTTTCAATCCCAACACAGCACATAACAGTCTTTTATTATGTAACTTATTCCTTGTTACAGAACTACACCACTCTAAAAAAAACAAAACCAGTAGGCCAATCTGCACTTACTTTCAGTAAAGGAACTATATGCTAACCGATGCCCCCTGGTGTCCTTTTTTTTAATGAACTGGCAAATCTACTCCTTAAATGCACTGCAATGCTTTATCTGACCAGGTCATGCTGAGTAATGTTGTAGATTAGGTTTTGTTTTTTTGTTTTTTTAGCTCATCACGGCCTTGCTGTATTGGTGCATTTGATTGACATTTGTTATTATTATTATTATTTATTTTATTTTATTTTATATTCCGTTGTTACAGATAGGACAGACATGACCGGGGGATAGGAAAGGGAGAAAGTAAGAACGAAAGAGACAGAAGTAAAGAAAAACAGAGGGGAAGAGGGACAGAGAGAAAGGGCACTTAAAAAATCACCTGGATCACTCTTTGAGAGAGAAAAAAAGAGAGAACAAGCAAAAAAAGAGAGCAACATAATAAACACATCACCATCGCAATAATCTAGCTAATTGTAAATAACAGTAAATACTAAATATTAAATGTTATTGTGCAGCACACAAGACCGACAGCGCACAATGTGCTTTGAGGTAGCAGCCAAGAAAGGTAGTTTGTGTCTGTGTACACCCATGTGTACACCTGTGAGGATGAGCGCGCTTCTATTCAAAAGGTTTCTCCTTTTGAGCAATAGCCCGTACCCCAGGACATGAAGCATGCATGGAGGAGATCCAGGCTCCATACATCCAGAGGCTTCCAGAGTGTGAGAGCCCAAGGAGGACCATCAGAGGGACAACCGTTTCACTGCCGGCAGCCAGCTGTGCCAGAGTGGACCGAGCAACAGGCGCCAGGCCCCGCCAAGCAGCCACCGGGAGTATGTCGGTACCTGAGCGCCCAACCCCGGACACCAAGGACCACCAACGCACCGACGTCTGAGGGCATCAGCCACCGGCAGGGAGTGTGGTGAGGGGACATAGGCCTCCATACCTTTGAGTGTCTGAGATGTTCCCAGAGGGGTGGAGTTTAAGACCTGACATATAGACACAGATGAACAGGCACACACAGACACAAAGGTGCATTTCCACCCTCATGCACACATATACAAATACTCAGCATTTAACCAACGTGGAGACAAACACAAATGGATACTGTACACACAATCCCACTCCCCAAACATACTCTATCCCCCAGGTCCAGGTACCCTCGCCCCAGAGGGAGAAACCGCACCTAGTTTAATAGGTGTGGAACAGTTTAATATCTTAATATCTGAAGAAACCTGCTTGTGTTACATGATTCAGACTAACAGAATTAGATGTTTATAAAATGTTCATTTTTATTCATTCATCATGCATAATCAGACAACATGCAAAAAGCCATCTGCAAGGCAGAAGCAGACTCACAGTTCCATAACAGACCATTTAAACCATTTGACTTGTGGCACAAATGGCTTACTCTGCCCCCTACAGGCGAGTGTAATGAATGGCCAAAGGATGCAACAGAACAGGATAGGTCAAATAATCAAAGACTACTGTCTTTGTCTTGTGACTGTACTGACATTATTTTTGAATGTAAAATAGACAAGTTTTGTTTTGAATAATGTTTTAAATAAAATAAATATTAGGATTACGCCATGCAGTCAGAAAAACTGACATTAAGACACCTGAATTTTTCAGCTGATTAATGTTCGCCCAGAATAGGAACCATATTGGTCTTTAAAAAGCAATTTTTCTGTCTCGTTGACCACTATGAATAAAATATCTAACATAAAACTTGAATTAAAGCATAGCAAAAATAACAGCGATGGTTGCATGTTGGACTACTATATTGGCACAAAATAACAGTGGAACAATTCAATTCTGTCCAGCTTCATTTGTTCACTTTGCTGACTTAATGAATTTGCATGTTCCCTGCTGTAGCATGTAGAGGTTTACAGCATTGTGGAAATTGTTCAAAAGCTCATCATTCATACATCTGATGAGATCAAGGAACTTTTATCCCAGGTAACTCGACAACAAAACATTCCTCAGATTTCATTGATTATGTCATTCACATTGGAGTACACTGCTTCGTCTCTCCCTTCCTCATTTTCTGGTTCACGGTATTTCATCTCCAACTCCACCACCATCTCATCTTCTTTGGCATCTAACAATTCATCTTCCTCTTCAGCATCTTCACTTTGTTCTTTGACTGCTTTCTTAATTTCAGCATACTCTGTCTTCGTGCTCTCCTGCTTTCTTCCATTTCTTTTCAACAGGGAAAAATTAATTGTAGCATATTGCACTTCTTTTTTCCCACTGTTTAAGTTTAGCATCTGATTGTCTTGAAATGCTGGACCGTCATATATCTGTTGAGTACAAAGTAAATAATATGACTTAGTCATGCCTCTCTTGTATATTTATATTCTGCTTCATACACAAAGTTCTTTAGTTTCTGCTTATTTTTGCATCAGCTTGAAGAAAAAAGAGTGTGACAGAAACAAGATGCTACATGATCTAAGCTTTAACTCTTTGTATACATGAAATTAATGTTGCATGAATTTGCACTTCCATGCTACATTCAACATCAATGACCTGTTCATCAAATTCTGGCAACAAACTGAGAGTTCTTCTTTTCATATTATTGGGCGTGTTTTGTGAATATTTGTTGTTACAGTTTTTCTCAGTCGCTTTGGTGCTTTTCTCAAATCACAATGAAAATTCTCAAAACCATTAGTGCAACCTCCACAACATTTAGTCATTTGTGCACATCATAGTAGCAATTTCTCCGTCCTCTGAACAAATTGCAAATGCTCTTGGACATTTATCGGTTGCTTTCAAACAATTCTCTGCCATCAACAGCATTATCATTTGCTTATGTCATGTCAGTCAAAATGAACTATACTTTTGGATGCTAAATAGTCGTTCCCAATAAAACTAATAGTCTTTATTTCATTGCTTGAGTCATTGCATACAAAATTGGTGAATTAGTTTTCAAATGATGTCAAGCAAATGTTATACCTTTTTTTCATTATTTTTTCCTGTCCTGGAAATTGAACAATTTCTCTCATGCCATAGTCCCTGAGAATGAGAGGGGTGGAGGTCAACTCAACAAGTATGTTGTTGTGTGGGATAATGTCCCTTTTCACTACTCACATCTGGTCAGACAGTGGTTTGCAGCACATGACAGAATGCCTGTTGAATATCTCCCTCCCTACTCCCCGTTCCTTAATCCGATAGAGGAGTTTTTGTCTGCCTGGAGGTGGAAGGTTTATGACCGGCATTCACATGCACAAATGGCCCTGCTAGCAGCCATGGATGCAGCATGTGACATCATCACAGCAGAGTCATGCAGAGGGTGGATTCGCCACTCCAGGAGATACTTTCCTCGCTGCATTGCAAAGGATGATATCCGTTGTGATGTAGATGAGATTATGTGGCCAGACAGACAGGAACGTCTGAATGTGCCAGAATGATTTACGTATGTTCAGTTACAATATGTACTGTTATATTGTTCACATTTGTGCACAGGTCTACCAAAAGGGTTTTTCTCATGTTTATTCTAAATACGTGACTGTAGAGTATTTTTTTTTTGCACAATGTTGTAGAATTACAAACATCCTACACAGTAAAAATGTGAAACATACGTGTTCAGTGTCTTGCACTCACTTACTTCCCTAACTACAGGAATGTCTAAATTTACTGTAGATTTTACTGTACATGGCTGTGCAAAAAGTGTATAGTGTTGTCTTGAGCATTTTCAGGTAGTGTCACCGAGTTCTGACCTTTTTTTGCATTGGAAGACACTGAGAGAATACTGTACACTGTCATAATGAAAACATGACAAAGCCATTTGATTATCTTGTTGATCAAGATGGTGTCAAGACTTCTCATTTTGATGACACTGACAGTTTCATTGACATGAATACTTGCTTTTGAGGAATAGATTATCGATTTTGAGAAACTGACCTGCTTTTGCAGGTTATCCACTAGGTTTTGCAGTTTGCAGTGCAACATCCAAAATGTTCTTGAGTATAGCATAAATTGAAAACTGACTGAGCTATATAAAAGTTGTAGGTATTCAAGTAAGACTTTAGATACTAGAATACTTTCAATGACTCGGAGTGTTGCTGGCCAGTCTTAATTCAGTCATACACATTTAAACCAGAATTGCAGATTTTCTTTCATTTTTGAAATTAATTGCATCATAACCACTTATTCCTCTTTTAACACATCAGTTTGCAATTAGTTTTTGTGTCTTTTAGCAACAATATGTATTATGCTGAACTACATTAAAGTCAGTGGAAAGATGAGGTGCGGGCATATAAAAGGATCAAATTAATTGTGAGATAAATCTGTCCCCATTTCCTTAACAATGCAGAACCTTGGATCAGGATATGCTGATTTATGTGTGAACATAAAGTAAAAGTCGAAAAAGTAAAATGTGGATACTTCAGTAGTCTAAACATTTGTGCAGAAAATCCAGTTTTAACAGGAGCCAAAGCCAGGAGCCAGTTAAAGAAGCCAAAGGAACATAAATACCAGTTTATCATTTCGACGTGTCTCCATCTTCAAAGTCTCCTCAGAATTTCCAGAGCACTTCTTTTTTTTTCTGGAGAAACTGTTAATTTTATAGAACATGTTTACAAATATATATTAAAATTTATGTACAGAGAAAACCTAATCATAATTACTAAAGTAAATGTTGTACCTGTAGCAAGTTTTGACCAAGCAGCACACGATTACTGAAAGAAGTACCCCAGTCAAAAACGCAATGATGACTTTTAGGAATTCCAGCTTAAAAGTAGATGGTTGTTCTGCACTCGAGAGAAATAAAGTGGAAAGGAAAAATAAAGAAATGGACAAAAGTTAATGTCCGTGGTTTCTGATTATATGTTTTACAATTATACAACAGAGGTTGTATTAAAAATACAGTAGTAAAAATCTGGAAATGTTGAAGTGCAAAGTGTTTAGATGAAAATCTCATACCATGTTTTTCAGACAAGTTTTTATAGACCAGCAGGTTTTCTCTTTCTTCTCCATTTCCATTGTTGCTAACACATTCAACTGTGCTGTTGCCATGGTTTTTTACAGTTAGACTGACAGTGCTGTTGACTGTGTGGTTTGACACAGTAGTAATGAGAGTGTACTGAGTGTGGTTTTCTAGGAGCGGCCATTTGATGGTAGGTAAAGGAAACCCTTCACTGATGCACACACAGGTCAAAACATCTGACTGAAGCACACATCCAGAGCCATTCTGTATCTTTGTATGCCCTGTAAACATGTAACCAGAATCCTAAAACAAGGTCAGGTATGATTTTAATGCAAATATAAACTCAGATTAAATATTTATATCATCCACTTACAAGTCACAGTCACATTGACATAGGAAGTCAGTGTTTTGTCCAGATGTTTTGCCATACAGATGTACTGCCCAGAATTTTCTGCTGTCACATTCGGGGTGATAAGTGTAGCAGATCCAGTATCATTGTGCAGGTCAGTGTTTTCGGTCTGAAGGTTTGTGTTGGAAGGAACTTTTTTCCACACAATATGAGCTGGAGGGAAACTTTCAACACTGCAGGTCAGATTCAGAACATTTCCCTCCCTCACACTTGTCACCCCAGTGATTTTAACTTCCTTCACATCTGTGAGATAAAAAATATAAAGTACACAAAAATGTAGTTTCCTTAACTTCTGACTTTCTTGAAAAACTTGCATGAAGCTGTGAACTTCAGTAGATTAAAAAAACAATGAGACTGTAAAATAACTCACAGTTTACTTTCAAGGTTGAAGCCTCTTCTGTAGTTGTTTCACCTGTGAAGCGGATTTTACAGTTAACAGTGGTGTTGTGCTGTTCAGCTGAAGACTTAAAGGTTAAAGTTGAGATGTGTCTCTGTGTGTAAGCCGTCAGATTCTCAGTCTTGAAATCAGTCCTGTTTCCTGTAATGTAAGATTCAGTCCCTCCTGCTCCTCTCCATGTCCAGGTGATTTCAGGAACAGATCCAGAGCAGAGACCAGGAGCAACACAGGTCAGTGTGGCCTGCTGTCCCTCTGTCAGTGTGGGAATCATTACTGTGGGCTTCTGCTTAAGACCTAATGGAAATAAATTGCATTAATGAAACCTGATTAACTACCCAAAGTTAATCTAGCACATCATTAATCTGGGTTCAAATAATAAGATATATAATGAAAACTGTTAACGGGAAGCACAAGTTTTATCAGGAAACGCTGCAGTTCCTACCAGCTACCATAGAGGTCAGCAATTCCCCAAAAGAATGAATACTTCATTAAGACCATAAAAATAATAAATATGTTATTGTACATGACTGAATATCTTTTTTTTTTCCACATGATTGTTCTTGGAATAGCTTTTCATACCTTTAACAGAGACAGTTACTCTTGGAATGAATGTGAATGCATCTTGTTTTCCATTCAGTTCACCAGTAACTCTGAGCTGATATGATCCAGAATCAGACTCTTTCAGATCATTAATGATGATGCTGCAGTTTTTCTGACTCACATCAGGCTCCAAACGTGACACTCGTCCTTCAAACCCAGACTGAGCTTTTTTGTCTGTGTTTTTGTTGGTGAGAAATATTATTTCATCATCACTACAGCTTCTTTGAGATGCTTCACATTTGTACCAAACTATATGTTTGGGTGTAAAGTTAGCAGCAGTAGTGAAAGAACACGGGATCACAACACAGAGTCCAGCCTCTGCTGTTAGTTCTCGCTCAGTGAGATTAAGACAGTATCCTTTGTCACAGTGTTGTTGTGCCAAGGCTGAGGCATCTGTTAATGCAAAGGGAAAGATAAATATAGTGATAAAGAATATTTAGTTTACAACAATAATCATGATGTCTAATTAAAGATATTACAGTAAGTTTTATCTTTTACACAGGCTGCTTGTTTGTGCTGTAGTCTACACAACTACTATAATGTTCACATTCCATAGCCTATTATATCCAGGCTATGAAATCTGCCTGGATATTGATTAACAATATTTCGGGACATGTTTAACAAAAGATTAAATTAAAACAGCACACAAGCCAACAGATGATAGTAAAGGTACAAATTTGAGTGATAATAAATCCTTATCATCTGGATACATTTCAGAAAAAAGTTTCAAATACAAACATTTTTAAAAATACAAATATAGCAGAATTACAGTAAAGGAGAAGATACAAACCTGTGTCAGCAATGCTGCCTTTTACAGAGAAAAACAGAGCCGACCAGATGAGAACAAACATGTTCGATGCTCGAGACGTTCAGTCTCTCCCTCCACAGAATAACTTATCCAGCAAAACAAAAATGAACAATTCAAATCACACAATTTAATAAAATATGTTGCATGCTTAGCTTTGAGTCATAGTGATGTGCACTTTACAAACTGTGACACCAATATACCAATACTCTAACAGTTGTCATGGTAAAGACTTTTGTGACATCTGTTTCTAAAATATTATTTAATGAATAAAAAAAATCCTCACAGTGGAGCAATAGCAAGAATACAATCATACATTACAACCATAATCTCTTGTAATAATAAAGAAATCTATATTAACTGCCAAATAAGAGGACAGCATTAGGTCATTCATATTATTTAATTTATATATAATGGTCTTATTCACCATCATTGCTACAGATGTGAAAAAGTCTTTACATTTCCTATTTTAAAAAGATAATTTGAAACACATTAAATTTTATTTTTACCTGCTTTAATATAATCTTCAAGCTTCTCTTCTCTTGATGTCTGCTGACTCTCTAAACTAGAGTATTTCATTCTCACCTCGCCTCTCTTCTGTTTGTCTTCCTCCTCCTTCTTGCAACAAAATTTCAGGAAGTTTCTCAGTAAACCACTCAACTTTACAGACCGACATTCTAGTTCCTCTGAATGCTATATATAATTATAAAATGTACATTGTTGATTAAGTAATTTACCTTTTTAAAACATACTGTTATCTTGAGATTTTAAGATTGCAGTAATGGCGCTTCAAAAAGTTTTATATATTCATATAGCATCAAATCATCATCATTCACCTCATGGCCCTTTACACTGTGAGGTAAAGACCCCACAATATTAGAGTGAAAACATAACTTGTATAGGACATTTAGCTTATCTTTACATCACTTCAACATCATACAACCGATACAACATCATTATATTGCTATATAAGTGCTTTCTTATGTACTCAGTTAAAAAAAATAAAGTCACTTGAGACAGATTGAATGCTTTAAAGAGCTTAAGAATTTCAAATAAACTCCTCCTCTCTCATTTCCCCCATTTCTCCATATTTAGTCATATTTCATGCCCAAATATGCAGAAGTGTTTGCTGCCTCATTGCAAACACTTCTGCATGTTTAACCTTATTTTGTATCCATTTATATTCTGCACCATCTCTGCTGCTCTTAGTATTGCTATGCAATCTTATTTTAACATTGTTATAACAACGCACTGCTCTGCACGTGTATTTGTGAAAATTATTTTTAACCACTTAAAAAAAGATCAGTGCAGCAGTTTGTTGTTTGTGTGCGTCTACATAACTGGACCCAGAGGATTTTGATCACCAACATTATATATGTCATAAAAAAAATCTCTTCTGTTTTGTTCACATTAAGATTGGCTTACTGACTTTCTTCTGAATTTGATGCCTGCCTTCGCAGAATTCTAAGATCTAAGTCTAAGATAAAACATTTAGTGTTGACCTCTATTGTTCCTGTTACGGCCTTAGCAGGGCCTCTTCCTGAAATTGCCCTTGTGTGGGTGTGTCCTGACATCTCTCCTGCCTTATGTCCCATCTTTTTTGTACAGCTGACTCCCATCAGCAATTAGAAGTACTTAAGGCCAGAGAAAGGTGAGCTCTAGTGACAGAGAGCCTTGTTGGTTTGTAGCTAGTGAGCTGTGTGTGTGGTGATTGATTGCCCCTGCTCTGCGGAGATGAGTGTGTGTTTGGTGACTAATCCTTTTGTACGTACTTTTCAGTTTACTGACCAACAGATGAGTCGTCTTTCATTAAAAGGTGATAGCAGCTTGTTCATCTCTGTGTTTAGTTATTAATAGAAACATTAATACATACCTGTTAACTTAACCATTTTGCTTCCCTGTCTCCTTTTTTCAACCTGGACACCTTTTGTTAATTTCTCTCATCCCCTGGAACTTTTAGGGGAACGTAACAGCTCTCAAGAGGATTTAAACCAAGTAAATAATAGGAAAAAAAGCATAATTTTTATTGATCAATACTCTGTCGAGTAATATCAAAAACATATCACATGAAATTACATAACTCAAACATGACCACATGTGGCATCAGATAACTTCCTGTTCTCACTTTGTAACTAACAGATTTACTGTAAGCTTTAGCTTGGTGTTAGATATTTTGATGTTTAAGGTTAGATGCAGTCTGGTTCACTTGAATGGTGTCAAATTGGCACTTAAATGCAATCTAATCATAATAAAAAGCAATAATACTGTCATTATCTGTGAGAAATCTCAAATCTGTTGTCTGGATCTAACCTGCAGTGCTGTACAGAGGCTAACTGCTGGCAGATGTCTGAGGTGTGGATCTGATGAAGCGCTAATTGATCTGTGTATCTGTGTCCACCAGCTACTTAAGTTTGGATATTAGGGGCAAAAAAATGAGGAAATTTGTGTTTAGTTGAGTATTTCTTTTTTGTAACAATCCTTCTGAAAAACTCAATTTTGTTAACATTTTACTCATGAGTACTATAAACTTGCATGCTGAAAGTGCAAGTATGGTGTTAAGAAGTGGGCCTCAGAACAAAACAGCCACAGTACAAGAAAGGAAGAAGTTCTAACAGTGACCAATAGAAAACCACCACGCTCACACTTAATAAGGTACACAATCCAAGGCCCAATGCCACCAGGGTCAGAATTATCAGCCTGGTTATAAACAGGAACAGGTGGTCACTCATCAGAACAAGCAGTCAATCACTTATCAGTCTAAAACGTGAATGTACTGTGTAATTGTGTAACTTTATTAGCAGCGTCCTCCTGAAAATGCGCCAACATTGAGAGTAACATCCTCCTCTCTGCCGCTTAATGGTCGCTATGGTAATGTGTAAATATTTCTTTCAAAATAAGACACACAACTACAACAAGGGAAAAGACCCAGGGAAACAGAGTTAAAGATAAAACCCTGAAAACCATAAATTTCACACAGGAGCCTTAACTCTCGTGGCCCGGTACCAAACGACTCACGGACCACTGCTGTACAGAACCTGTGATGTCCAGACGGTATTCCTCTGGTGTTCTGCTGTGAAATCTTTTGGATTTAGGGATTAACATAGTTACCATGGTTTCCTTTCTTCTCTTATTTGTTGTGTGTGATCAGGACAATTCTGGAGAAGATGGGCCTGCAGGGGAAAGTCACCCCCTTGCAGGCCAGAAGAAATAGGATAACTCAAAAAAATACAAAGTACGTATCTGTGTTATCAAGAAGATAATTCTTAAGAACACAAGTTAATAAATGTGCAATTACTAAGAGTTGTTGTGTTGTTTTTATTTGCCTACTGCCATTTTTGATTTCCTCTGCCTTTAGGATTGCAAGTATCCAGGCTCAGGAGAGGGAGTCAGTGGGAAGCCCACTGCTGCTACTTGGCCCTGGTTTGCCCTCATGGATGAGGTGATAGGACAGATGCCTTCTATTAAGCCTCCTGTCCTAATTTCCTCTCTCCCTGAGGACACTCCAGGGCCAATAAGCGCAGCAGTGGGTGACCAAAACGAGAGCGATGAGGAAGAGGGTGAACCTCTTCCGGGAGAAAGAGGCGAAGGGATAGAGATGATAAGCTGCTAGACCTCAGAGAGGACATGAGGCAGCAAAGAGAGGCTGAGGAGAGCGCAGGAGAGCAGGGAGAGGATGGACAGACTGTTTTCACTTCTAGAAAGATTAGTTCCAAAATAAGTTATGCATTAAGAAATTTATTTATTTGGATATATTTGTTACGTTGTTATATGTGTTGCATTAGTGTAAAGGTTTTATGCTATTAATAAATTAATTAAAACAAACAGTAATTGTCACTGAACTCAATTTAATCTACAGGTATTTGTAACATGTATGAACATAACGCTAACTTGGAACAATATTACATGGATATTTATTTGATAGCAATAAAGTAAATAACAAAAACCTTTAAACAAGAATATTTCAAATACACCAACAGTTTTAAAGATGAAAAAACAATATTTACAGTTGTTCACACAGGATTAACCTGAGTGACCTGTTCCTGGACCGTTTTTTAACAACTGTAATAGATTACAGGAAGTCTCTGGCAGTGTTGCTGAATCTGCCCGAGCAAGATCAGACATGGATGGGTTGCTACAACTGAGACCTGTGGTTTGTCTTTTCTGGTCGGCGAGTGGAGAATCACACAGGGTGGTCTACAAAGAGAGCTTTAGGATGCTTCCTCCCGCTGTCCACTGCATCGTCCTGTCATGATCCTGGGTCATTTTGACCCAGCGTTTTGTGTTTCCTTGAAGTTCATTTTGTGCCTTGTGTTTATTCTGATTTTGTATTAGTTTAGGGTTGAACCTGAAGTTTATTGTTTTATCAGCCCTACCTGTGTCTGTCCTTGGTGCTCTGTTCATGCCCCCGTGTTGTGTTGTAAATCAGTCTGTGTGTTTCCTGTTTTACTTTGAAGGCTCGTGTTCTGGATTTCCTGTTCTATTCGGAAGGTCTGTGTCTGTTGTCATTGTGTTCAGCTTGTGTCCTCCAGTCATCGTGTGTATTAGGATCAGCTGTTCTCCCCTCCTGTGTGTGATTACCCGATTACCTTGTGTGTGTATATTTAGTGGGTGTCGGTCTGTGCTCGTTGTCGGCTCGTCTGCGTTTGTCTGTGTATCTCTGCGTTCATCTGCGTTCATCTTCGTTGGTCTGCGTCTCTCTGCCTTTCACCCCGTTTCCTGAGGATTTCAAGTTTGCTCTTTAGTTTTTCCCAGTTTAGGTTTCCGTTAGTATTTCTCATGCTTCGTTGTCTGTTTCTGCCATTGCCACCTGTTAATAAACTCTCACTCATATCATCAGTCGGCTGCCTGCATTTTGGGTCCTCCTTTCATTCCACAACACGACTGCTGCCCCAGCCGTGACACGTCCATCCACAGGGTTTGCAGGGCTGGCTCAATCGACGGCTGCCACACCACTAAGATGTTTTCAAAAATATGCAAGCAGGAGATGGTGGATGCTATATTATTAGTATAATACTTGTAACTCTGTAGCAGACAACAGTTTGATAAAGTGCTATGTAAAAAAAACAAACAAACAAAAGATTAAATTCTATACGTTTCAAAGATATTTAGTTGATATATTTTATATAATACAGTACATGTGTAAGAATGACCGGTGTTGTGCCAAAAAATGATCGTCTGCCAAAAACTGATTTCCGGTTTTTGCCCTAAACTGATTGCTCCTATTTAACCTGCTATAAATAACTTCCTAAATGCATGTAGATTAAAGGAAATTATTTTACCTGGATATGATTGTCTCTGATGAGCCTAAGGTACAAAACATGATGACGATAAGGTTTTTCTAGCTCCTCGAGAATTAAAATTGTCCAAACAACGGAGCGACATTTCTGGGTCCATTTTTAAGTTTTCGCGCTGTGACGCTAGCGACCGGAAAAACACGCAAGTAAGGGCGGAGTTGAAGGCTAGAAGGCTGTCCACAGCCCATCTGTTATGTTGGATACTCATTGTTTGTTCAATAAAGTTTCTATGGAGAAAAAAAGGGGGGCTGTCCACAGCCGCTCACTTCCTGACTACCCGTCCATCTAAGAACACTACCTACGTGACGTAGGTAGGTAGTGTCCTTATGAGCATCTTTCCCCTGATTTCGGACACAGCATGTGTCTTTAACGGTCCAGCCAAACTCCAGTTTCCAACAATGGCGGCCGCTACTAAGTTTTAAAATTACTCTTACTAATCTTTCTGAGTCACAAAATAAACTTTTAACATATTTTCAGGCGAGAAAGTATCTGTGTAAACATCAAATATCTGCTCGGTTTATCAAGATATCGCATATTTGCAAAAGTGCTTCGACGTTTTCGGAGACGTCTGTTACCCACCAGCTCGATAGCTAGCCGGGAGCTCGAGGGTCACTGAAGCCGCCGAGAACGGCACAACTCCCGGCACATCATTTTCAGATCACCGCGGACTTTCGCTACTCAGGTTAAACGTAATATATGTCACTTAGACAACCTAAAAATGTTATTGTTTGGCTTTTTTCAGTGTTTTGTTTGTTTGTGAGTAAATTGGTTTGGCTGAAATTAAAGTTATTAGATTAGATTAGATAAAATAAAACTTTATTAATCCCCCGAGTGGGTTCCTCCTTGGTTTTCACACAGCTGACTAAACGTCAAACAGAAAACTGATTAAAAAGAAGTATGAGGCGGTCGAGAAGTTACGCCAGTGTCCTGTTATATTTTAGATAGCAAGGAGCAGATGGCCGAGACAGCGGTGACGCTAATCAGAAGGCTAGACCGTCCAATTTCCCCAGCTGTTTACTTCCGGCCTACCCGACCTTCTGAGGACCCGGCCCACGTAGACCGCAAAGGCCGGGTCCTCAGGAGGATGCAGCCCATGAATTTGGACACAGCTTTTTGTCTCGTCAGCCCTCATTTGCCCCATCTGTGTTTCCCTCCTGTCTCCCATTCCCTGATTGTTCCTTCTGTGTATTTAAGCCCCGTGTTTTCCTTTGTGTATGTTGTGATCTACCCTCATCGTATACTGTGTGTTCTGTCTGCCTGTGTGAGTTTATTCTGTAATTATTTGGTTTTGTTACTTTTTAGTGCAGCATTAAAGCTGGTTTTGATTTCACATTTTCACAGTGTCTGCACTTTGGGTCCTCCTTACCACCACTCCTCCCTGCACACAACCTTCCCTTTTCACCCACCTTAATAGGCCTTGCATTAGTAGGGAGTGTGTTTCCACACTAGATCCTGGGAATTCAACTCTCAAGCAAGAAAATATGCCTATGGGCGATTCTGTCAATTATTCCACCATGCCACATTTTACAACAATGGCAAAGAGGAACAGTAAATAAACTGCTGTAACTGACTGACCCCAGAGAGCTAATGAATTGATCTGATTGATAAAAAGGTAGAATAATTGTAGGCTTGTTAGCTACAACCTGCTAAACTTACAAAGATAAAACAAAAGAACAAACAAGAGTATAGACAGAGTTTGATTTGCAGCTGTAGACAGATGAACACTTTTATTAAACTCTATGTATAAATTGAAACAGAATGTGTAATATATTACATTTAAAACAATCTCATTGTTTACAATGCAATGTAAAAAATAATTAACAAATAGTAAGTTTTAATTGAATAATTGAAATCAAAATTTGTAATACCAGAGTATACAATGAAACTAATTAATTACATCACCAAAGTATTGACAACAGGCTGCCATTACAATCACACAGCTATCTGAAACCTGACTTTTCAGTTTATATGTTGTGCAATAACATCATAATCTGGTGATGCATCCGCTTTTTGCAGTGACATGTAGGTTCTCTCCTCCTGATGTAGGTTCAACTTTTTTCTTGAATTCCTTTAATAAGAAAAAACAGAAGCCCATTATTGTCTAAAAGTCTTGACTGCATTCAAAGAGTCAAAAAAAAACATACCAAAGGAACCATATGTAGATTATGCAGAAGGCATTCAAAGTGAGAGATACACCAGCAACAATCCAGGGAAGAACTGTACTGTAAGAACCACAATGTTTCACACGAGCTGCTGTAAGACAGAAGAGAGCACACACACACACACATATTTTATATATGGATACACACACACATGCGCATGGGGGGGGGGGCTAAAGTGCTGTGGAGGCACAGACAGATGACAGATATAAGCTTAGCTTTGTATTTTTCCCCCGTATACTGTCAAATAGTTTCTTTTTTTTAATTTTAGCATTTCCAGTAACCACAGCTGAGAGGCTAAACAGCCACATGTGTCCAGTGAGCTGCTGGTTGCCAACCTCTGCTCTACATGTATACAGTTGTGTACATACTGGACATATTTCTGTCACGTTAACTGATACTTAGTGTGTAGAATGTTGTTGAGAAATGTTTAATGCAAATATTTCCCTTGTTTTGGATGTTTATTTGTTTTTGTTTTTTGTTTTTGAAAGGAAAAAATATTTTGCAGCGTAGCATTCAATCACCATTGTCCTGAATGTGAGACTTTTCTGCTGCTGCAGTTTAACGCAGATGCGTTTAAGATTACAAATTTAGAAATGCACTTTTTTGTTGTTTGATACAATATTTTCCTTTGCTGGAATGAAAATCAACAATATTCTGTGACATACTACCCAGAAATAAATGCTCTGGATAGTTTTTTTTATTACTTTCTGTTAAGTCGAATTGTTGAATGTTGTCATTGTGTTTCTTAAATTTTTAAAGTCTTAGTTCAAACTATAGGATCAAACAGATTCCTTTGATCATGACCACCTCTCCAGCCACTCTGTGCTGGGGGAGGTTTTATTGTAGATACATCCTATCTGAAAGATCTGTTTCTTGTGTTGTAAGCTTCTTGCTTTTATGATCCTTTTGGTGAGCAGGAGGTCACACACACACACACACACACACACACACGCACACACACACGCATAGTAACTTGTCTTAGAACCATTGGGGGGTTTTACGGTGGGAGGTGCTTGTGTTGTGTTGTATTGTGTAAACTGTAACTATCATGGGAATAAATAGCTGCGAGGAGAGCTGCTCTTTGAAGGAGTTGGTCTGGAGATAGGTGAGGAGCATTTAGCTTCACAGCCTGGTTCTGACCAAGCCTTTCCTCGTTAGCGAGTAAAAGACCGGTTGAAGATGTTCTGTCTTGGTTTCGTTCTTCATGAGGAATAAGTCTCTAAACTAGCGGGGCCTGTGTAAACACAGACTCAACACTTACATTATTATTTGGTATTTTACTTTGTTTATTGCAACTGTATTATCTACTGTACTTGTATTTTCATAACATATAAGTAAACCATTAAGAGATTTCTCAACCATTTGGTAGAGATCAATATTTAAAAACTACAGGATCTATTGAAAAAAAAGATTGTGGTTATGATTCATCCAAGTCAATAAAAAATGCAAACAAACAAATAAAATCCATCTCTGAAGTCTCATCAGGATTTCTGGAGCTCTTTTTTTTTCCTGGAGAAGTTGTTAGTTTTATAGAATATGTTTACAAATATATATTAAAATATATCTACGGAGAAAACCTGATAATAATTATTAAAATTAATGCTGCACCTATAGCAATTTTTGACCAAACAGTGCATGATTACTGAAAAATTTCCCCAGTCAAAAAGGCAATGATAACTTTCAGGAGCCCTAAAATAAAACTAAATGGTTGTTCTGAACTCAAGAGAAATAAAGTAGAAAGGAGAAAAAAAGAAAAGGACAAAAGTTAATGTCTGTGGTTTCTGATTAAATGTAGTACAATTATACAGAGGTTGTATTAAAGATAGTACTAAAAAAGTCTTTAGATGAAAAGCACATACCATGTTTTTCAGACAAGTTTTTATAGACCAGCAGGTTTTCTCTTTCTTCTCCATTTCCATTGTTGCTAACACATTCAACTGTGCTGTTGCCATGGTTTTTCACAGTTAGACTGACAGTGCTGTTGACTGTGTGGTTTGACACAGTAGTAGTGAGAGTGTACTGAGTGTGGTTTTCTAGGAGCGGCCATTTGATGGTAGGTAAAGGAAACCCTTCACTGATGCACACACAGGTCAAAACATCTGACTGAAGCACACATCCAGAGCCATTCTGTATCTTTGTATGCCCTGTAAACATGTAACTAGAATCCTAAAACAAAGTCAAGTATGATTTTAATGGAAATATAGACCCAGATTCAATATTCATATCATCCACTTACATGTCACAGTCACATTGACATATGAAGTCAGTGTTTTGTCCAGATGTTTTGCCATACAGATGTACTGCCCAGAATTTTCTGCTGTCAGATTCGGGGTGATAAGTGTAGCAGATCCAGTATCATTGTGCAGGTCAGTGTTTCTGGTCTGAAGGTTTGTGTTGGAAGGAACTTTTTTCCACACAATATGAGCTGGAGGGAAACTTTCAACACTGCAGGTCAGATTCAGAACATTTCCCTCCCTCACACTTGTCACCCCAGTGATTTTAACTTCCTTCACATCTGTGAGACAAAAAATATAAAGTACACAATAATGTAGTTTCCTTAACTTTCTGACTTTCTTGAAAAACTTGCATGGACCTGTAAACTTCAGTAGATTAGAAAAACAATGAGACTGTAAAAGAACTCACAGTTTACTTTCAAGGTTGAAGCCTCTTCTGTAGTTGTTTCACCTGTGAAGCGGATTTTACAGTTAACAGTGGTGTTGTGCTGTTCAGCTGAAGATTTAAAGGTCAAAGTCGAGATGTGTCTCTGTGTGTAAGCAGTCAGATTCTCAGTCTTGATATCAGTCCTGTTTCCTGTAATGTAAGATTCAGTCCCTCCTGCTCCTCTCCATGTCCAGGTGATTTCAGGAACAGATCCAGAGCAGAGACCAGGAGCAGTGCAGGTCAGTGTGGCCTGCTGTCCCTCTGTCAGTGTGGGAATAATTACTGTGGGCTTCTGATTAAGACCTAATGGAAATAAATTGCATTATTACTAAATATGTTATTGTAAACTTTTTTCTACATGATTGTTCTTGGAGTAACTTTTCATACCTTTAACAGAGACATTTACTCTTGGAATGAATGTAAATCCATCTTGTTTTCCATTCACTTCGCCAGTAACTCTGAGCTGATATGATCCAGAATCAGACTCTTTCAGATCACTAATGATGATGCTGCAGTTTTTCTGACTCACATCAGGCTCCAAACGTGACACTCGTCCTTCAAACCCAGACTGAGCTTTTTTGTCTGTGTTTTTGTTGCTGTGAAATATTATTTCATCATCACTACAGCTTCTTTGAGATGCTTCACATTTGTACCAAACTGTATGTTTGGGTGTTAAGTTAGCAGCAGTAGTGAAAGAACACGGGATCACAACACAGAGTCCAGCCTCTGCTGTTAGTTCTCGCTCAGTGAGATTAAGACAGTATCCTTTGTCACAGTGTTGTTGTCCCCAGGCTGAGGCATCTGTTAATGCAAAGGGGAGAAAAATATAGTGATAAAGAATATTTAGTTTACAACAATAAACATGATGTCTAATTAAAGATATTACAGTAACTTTTATCTTATACACAGGCTGCTTGTTTGTGCTGTAGTCTACACAACTACTTTAATGTTTACATTTCACAGCTTATTATATCCAGGCTATGAAATTTGCCTGGATAGTGGTTAAGAATATCTCAGGACATGTTTAACAAAAGATTAAATTAAAATGGCACACAAGCCAACAGATGATAGTAAAGGCACAAATTTGAGTAATAATAAATCCTTACCATCTGGATGAAGTTTCAAATACAAACATTTTTAAAAATACAAATAAAGCAGAATTACAGCAAAGGAGAAGATACAAACCTGTGTCAGCAATGCTGCCTTTTACAGAGACAAACAGAGCCGACCAGATGAGAACAAACATGTTCGATGCTCGAGACGTTCAGTCTCTCCCTCCACAGAATAACTTATCCAGCAGATGAAGCAAACATGCAGAAATCAAAACAAAAATGAAAACAAAGAAAAAGTCAACAATTCAAATCACTCAATTTAATAAAATATATTGCATGCTTAGCTTTGAGTCATAGTGATGTGTTCTTTACAAACTGTGACACAAATATACCAATACTCTAACCTTTGCAATCGTAAAGACCTTTGTGACATCTGTTTCTTAAATATTATTTAATGAATAAAAAAAAAATCCTCACAGTGCAGCAATAGCAAGAATACAATCATACATTACAATAAAAATCACTTGTAACAATAAATAAATCTATATTAACTGCTAAATAAGAGGACAGCATTAGGTCATTCATATTATTTAATTTATAAATAATGGTCTTATTCACCACCACTGCTACAGATGTGAAAAAGTCTTTACATTTCCTATTTTAAAAAGATAATTTGAAACACATTAAACTTTATTTTTACCTGTTTTATTATAATCTTCAAGCTTCTCTTCTCTTGATGTCTGCTGACTCTCTAAACTGAAGTATTTCATTCTCACCTCGCCTCTCTTCTCTTTGTCTTCCTCCTCCTTGCAACAAGATTTCAGGAAGTTTCTCAGTAAACTACTCAACTTTACAGACCGACATTCTAGTTCCTCTGAATGCTATATATAATTATAAAATGTACATTGTTGATTAAGTAATTTACCTTTTTAAAACATACTGTTATCTTGAGATTTTAAGATTGCAGTAATGGCGCTTCAAAGAGTTTTATATATTCATATAGCATCAAATCATCATCATTCACCACATGGCCCTTTACACTGTGAGGTAAAGACCCCACAATATTAGAGTGAAAACATAACTTGTATAGGACATTTAGCTTATCTTTACATCACTTCAACATCATAGCACCGATACAACATCATTATATTGCTATATAAGTGCTTTCTTATGTACTCAGTTAAAAAAAAACAAATAAAGTCACTTGAGACAGATTGAATGCTTTAAAGAGCTTAAGAATTTAAAATAAACTCCTCCTCTCTCATTTCCCCCATTTCTCCATATTTAGTCATATTTCATGCCCAAATATGCAGAAGTGTTTGCTGCCTCTCTGCAAACACTTCTGCATGTTTAACCTTATTTTGTATCCATTTATATTCTGCACCATCTGTGTATTTGTGTATTTGTGAAAATTATTTTTAACCACTTAAAAAAAGATCAGTGCAGCAGTTTGTTGTTTGTGTGCGTCTACATAACTGGACCCAGAGGATTTTGATCACCAACATTATATATGTCATAAAAAAATCTCTTCTGTTTTGTTCACATTAAGATTGGCTTACTGACTTTCTTCTGAATTTGATGCCTGCCTTCGCAGAATTCTAAGGTCTAAGTCTAAGATAAAACATTTAGTGTTGACCTCTATTGTTCCTGTTACGGCCTTAGCAGGGCCTCTTCCTGAAATTGCCCTGGTGTGGGTGTGTCCTGACATCTCTCCTGCCTAAGGTCCCATCTTTTTTGTACAGTTGACTCCCATCAGCAATTTGAAGTACTTGAGGCCAGAGAAAGGTGAGCTCTAGTGACAGAGAGCCTTGTTGGTTTGTAGCTAGTGAGCTGTGTGTGTGGTGATTGATTGCCCCTGCTCTGTGGAGATGAGTGTGTGTTTGGTGACTAATCCTTTTGTACGTACTTTTCAGTTTACTGACCAACACCTGAGTTTTCTTTCATTAAAAGGTGATAGCAGCTTGTTCATCTCTGTGTTTAGTTATTAATAGAAACATTAATACATACCTGTTAACTTAACCATTTTGCTTCCCTGTCTCCTTTTTTCAACCTGGACACCTTTTGTTAATTTCTCTCATCCCCTGGAACTTTTAGGGGAACGTAACAGTTCTCAAGAGGATTTAAACCAAGTAAATAATAGGAAAAAAGCAGAATTTTTATTGATCAATACTCTGTCAAGTAATATCAAAAACATATCACATGAAATTACATAACTCAAACATGACCACATGTGGCATCAGATAACTTCCTGTTCTCACTTTGTAAGTAACAGACTTACTGTAAGCTTTAGCTTGGTGTTAGATATTTTGATATTTAAAGTTAGACGCAGTCTGCTTCACTTGAATGGTGTCAAATTGGCATTTAAATGCAATCAAATCATAATAAAAAGCAATAATACTGTGATTATCTGTGAGAAATCTCAAATCTGTTGCTGTCTGGATCAGACCTGCAGTGGTGTACAGAGACTGCAGACAACAAATTTCCCACGTGTGGGACTAATAAAGGTTATCTTATCTTATCTTATCTGAAGTGTGGATCAGATGAAGCACTAATTGATCTGTGTATCTGTGTCCATCAGCTACTTCAGCTTGGATACTTGTTGCAACAAAACTGAGGAAAGTTGTGTTTATTTGAGTATTTCTTCTTTGTAACAATCCCTCTGAAAAACTCAATAGTTTTGTTAACATTTTACTCATCAGTACTATAAACTTGCATGCTGAAAGTGCAAGTATGGTGTTAAGAAGTGGGCCTCAGAACAAAACAGCCACGGTACAAGAAAGGAAGAAGTTCTAACAGTGACCAATAGAAAACCACCACGCTCACACTTAAAATAGGGCACACAAGGTTTATTTTTCTTTCAGAGCAGACGAGTGAATGAAGGTGTAGTTCTGGCCTGCAATTTAAGGCCCAGTGCCACCAGGGTCAGAATTATCAGCCTGGTTGTAAACAGGAACAGGTGGTCACTCATCAGAACAAGCAGTCATTTACTTATCAGTCTTGCATCTTCCAGAGGAAGACTTCTCTGTTAGGGTACCTGGGTCGTTGACCGAGTGTTTTCAGTTTTGTACCTTTTATTTGTGTTCTCATCTTGGTTTATTACTGTGAAGGTTTGGGTTTCTGTTTTGCATTTCTATTTTCCCCGGTTCTTCTTGGTTTGTGAGTTTGTAGTTCTAATGTTTGGGTTTCCATAATCCCTCTGCTTTGTGTCCAGTCAGTGTCTGTGTCTTTCCTGGTCCCACGTCTCCCTTCCCTCTGTTGCAGTTTCTGCTTGTGAGTCTGTCTGTAAGTTCAGTCTGTGTTTCCTGTTTTACTTTGAAAGTCCCTGTCTCATGTTAGCGTGTCTGGTTTTGCTTCCTTTGTCTTGTCAGCCCTGATTTGCCCCAGCTGTGTTTCCCTCCTGTCTCCCATTCCCTGATTGTTCCCTTTGTGTATTTAAGTCCCGTGTTTTCTTTTGTGTGTGTTGTGATTTACCCTCATTTTATACTGTGTGTTCTGTCTGCCTATGTGAGTTTATTTTATAACTTTCAGTTTTGTTACTTTTTATTTCAGCATTAAAGCTGGTTTTGATTTCACATTTTGCCTCTGAGTGTCTGCACTTTGGGTCCTCCTTACCACCACTCCTCCCTGCACACAGCCTTCACATGACATTTTCACCCACCTTAATAGGCCTTGCATTAGTAGGGAGTGTGTTTCCACACCAGATCCTGGGAATTCAACTCTCAAGCGAGAAAATATGCCTATGGGAGATTCTGTCAATTATTCCACCATGCCACATTTTACAACAATGGCAAAGAGGAACAGTAAATAAACTGCTGTAACTGACTGACCCCAGAGAGCTAATCAATTGATCTGATAGATAAAAAGGTAGAATATTCGTAGGCTTGTTAGCTACAACCTGCTAAACTTACAAAGATAAAACAAAAGAACAAAAAAGAGTATAGACAGAGCTCTATTTGCAGCTGTAGACAGGTGAACACTTTTATTAAACTCTATGTATAAATTAAAATAGAAAGTGTAATATATTACATTTAAAACAATCTCATTGTTTACAATGCAATATAAAAAATAATTAACAAATAGTAAGTTTTAATTGAATAATTGAAATTAAAATTTGTAATACCAGAGTATACAATGAAACTAATTAATTACATCACCACAGTATTGACAACAGGCTGCTATTACAATCACACAGCTATCTGAAACCTGACTTTTCAGTTTATATGTTGTGCAATAACATCATAATCTGGTGATGCATCCACTTTTTGCAGTGACATGTAGGTTCTCTCCTCTTGATGTAGGTTCAACTTTTTTCTTGAATTCCTTTGATGATAAGAAATAGAAGCCCATTATTGTCTAAAAGTCTTGACTGCATTCAAAGTAAAAAAACAACACAAAAATACATGTGGAGAAACATACCAAAGGAACCATATGTAGGTTATGCAGAAGGTATTCAAAGTGAGAGATACACCAACAACAATCCAAAGAAGAACTGTACTGTAAGAACCACAATGTTTCACACGAACTGCTGTAACACAGAAGAGAGCACACACACACACACACACACACACACATATTTTATATATGGATACACATACACACACACACACACACACACACACACACACACACACACACACACACACACACACACACACACACACACACACACACACACACACACACGCGCACATTGGGGGGGGCTAAAGTGCTGTGGAGGCACAGACAGATGACAGATATAAGCTTAGCTTTGTATTTTTCCTCCATGTACTGTCAAATAGTTTCTTTTTTTTATTTTAGCATTTCCAGGAACCACAGCTGAGAGGCTAAACAGCCACATATGTCCAGTGAGCTGCTGGTTGCCAAAAAATATTTTGCAGCATAGCATTCAGTTACCATTGTCCTGAGTGTGAGACTTTTCTGCTGCTGCAGTTCAACGCAGATGCATTTAAGATAAAAAAATTTAGAAATGCACTTTTTCGTTGTTTGATATAATATTTTCCTTTGCTAGAATGAAAATCAACAATATTCAGTAACATCCTACCCAGAAATAAATACTCTGGATTTTTTTTTATTACTTTCATTATTATTTGGTTATTTTTATTTCATTTATTGCAACTGTATTATCTACTGTACTTGTATTTACATAACATATAAGTAAACCATTAAAAGATTTCTCAACCATTTGGTAGAGATCAATATTTAAAAACTACAGGATCTATTGAAAAAAAAGATTGTGGTTATTATTCATCCAAGTCAATAAGAAATGCAAACAAACAAATAAAATCCATCTCTAAAGTCTCATCAGGATTTCTGGAGCCCTTTTTTTCCCCTGGAGAAGTTGTTAGTTTTATACAATATGTTTACGTTTTAATATATAAGTTAATGCTGCACCTGCAGCAATTTTTGACCAAACAGCACACGATTACTGAAAAATTTCCCCAGTCAAAAAGTCAGTGAAGACTTTCAGGAGCCCTAAAATAAAACTAGATGGTTATTCTGAACTCAAGAGAAATAAAGTAGAAAGGAAAAATAAAGAAAAGGACAAAAGTTAATGTCCGTGGTTTCTGATTAAATATAGTACAATTATACAGAGGTTGTATTAAAGATAGTACTAAAAAAGTGTTTAGATGAAAAGCACATACCATGTTTTTCAAACAAGTTTTCATGGACCAGCAGACTTTCTTTTTCTTCTCCATTTCCATTGTTGCTAACACATTCAACAGTGCTGTTGCCATGGTTTTTTACAGTGAGACTGACAGTGCTGTTGACTGTGTGGTTTGACACAGTAGTAATGAGAGTGTACTGAGTGTGGTTCTTTAGGAGCGGCCATTTGATGGTAGGTAAAGGAAACCCTTCACTGATGCACACACAGGTCAAAACATCTGACTGAAGCACACATCCAGAGCCATTCTGTATCTTTGTATGCCCTGTAAACACGTAACCAGAAATATAAACAAGGTAAGGTATGATTTTAATGCAAATGCAAACTCACATTCAATATTCATATCATCCACTTACATGTCAGAGTCACATTGACATAGGAAGTCAGTGTTTTGTCCAGATGTTTTGCCATACAGATGTACTGCCTAGAATGTTCTGCTGTCACATTCAGGGTGACAAGTGTAGCAGATCCAGTATCATTGTGCAGGTCAGTGTTTTCGGTCTGAAGGTTTGTGTTGGAAGGAACTTTTTTCCACACAATATGAGCTGGAGGGAAACTTTCAACACTGCAGGTCAGATTCAGAACATTTCCCTCCCTCACACTTGTCACCCCAGTGATTTCAATTTCCTTCACATCTGTGAGACAAAAAATATAAATTACAGTAGTTTCCTTAACTTTCTGACTTTCTTAACATCAGTAGATTTAAAAACAAAAACATTGAGACTGTAAAAGAACTCACAGTTTACTTTCAAAGTTGAAGCCTCTTCTGTAGTTGTTTCACCTGTGAAGCGGATTTTACAGGTAACAGTGGTGTTGTGGTGTTCAGCTGAAGATTTAAAGGTTAAAGTTGAGATGTGTCTCTGTGTTACATCAGTCAGATTCTCAGTCTTGAAATCAGTTCTGTTTCCTGTAATGTAAGATTCAGCCCCTCCTGCTCCTCTCCATGTCCAGGTGATTTCAGGAACAGATCCAGAGCAGAGACCAGGAGCAGTGCAGGTCAGTGTGGCCTGCTGTCCCTCTGTCAGTGTGGGAATCATTACTGTGGGCTTCTGGTTAAGACCTAATGGAAATAAATTACATTAATGAAAGATTAACTACCTGAAGTTAATCTAGCACATCATTAATCTGGGCTCAGATAATAAGATATTTAATGAAAATTGTTAATGGGAAGCACAAGATTTATCTGGAACTGCTGCAGTTCCTACCAGCTACCATAGAGGTCAGCAATTTCCCAAAAGAATGAATACTTTATTTAGACCATAAAAATACTAAATATGTTATTGTACATGACTGAATATCTTTCTTTTTTTTCTACATGATTGTTCTTGGAATAGATTTTCATACCTTTAACAGAGACATTTACTCTCTGAAGGAATGTGAATCCATCTTGTTGTTCATTCCGTACACCAGTAACTCTGAGCTGATATGATCCAGAATCAGACTCTTTCAGATCATTAATGATGATGCTGCAGTTGTTCTGACTCACATCAGGCTTCAAACGTGACACTCGTCCTTCAAACCCAGACTGAGCTTTTTTGTCTGTGGTTTTGTTGCTGTGAAATATTATGTAAGGATAATCATCATCACTACATCTTGTTTGAGATGTTTCACATTTGTACCAAACTGTATGTTTGGGTGTTAAGTCAGCTGCAGTAGTGAAAGAACACGGGATCACAACACAGAGTCCAGCCTCTGCTGTTAGTTCTCGCTCAGAGTAACACAGTATCTTGCAACACAGTGTTGTCGTCCCCAGGCTGAGGCACCTGTTAATGCAAAGGGAAAGACAAATATAGTGATAAAGAATATTTAGTTTACAACAATAAACCTGATGTCTAATTAAAGATATTACAGTAACTTTTATGTTTTAGACAAGCTACTTGTGCTGTAGTCTACACAACTACTATAATGTTCACTATTATATCCAGGCTATGAAATATTCCTGGATTTTGATTAACAGTATCTCAGGACATGTTTAGCAAAAGATTAAATTAAAATGGCACACAAGCCAACAGATGTTAGTAAAGGCACAAATTTATAATGAACTGTGGGTAATAAAAAATCCTCATTATCCGTATAAATTTCAGAAAAAGAGTGTCACATGCAAATATTTAAAAAATACAAATACAAATTTAGCAGAATTACATTAAAGGAGAAGATACAAACCTGTGTCAGCAATTCTGCCTTTTACAGAGACAAACAGAGCCGACCAGATGAGAACAAACATGTTCAATGCTCGAGATGTTCAGTCTCTCCCTCCACAGAATAACTTATCCAGCAGATGAAGCAAATATGCAGAAATCAAAACACAAATTAAAACAAAAAGTCAACAGTTCACATCGCAGCTTAATAAAATATGTTGCATGCTTAGCTTTGAGTCATAGTGATGTGTCCTTTGCAAACTGTGACACAAATATACTAATACTCCAGCATTCTTTATGATAAAGACCTTTGTGACATCTGTTTCTAAATATTATTTAATAAATACAAATTATCCTCACAGTGCAGTAATAGCACCAATACAATAATACAATGCAATAATAATCATTTGTAATAATAAATAAATGCATATTAACTGCCAAATAAGAGGACAGCATTAGGTCATTCATAATATTTAATTTATAAATAATGGTCTTATTCACCATCATTGCTACAGATGTGGAAAAGTCTTTACATTTCCTATTTTAAAAAGATATTTTGAAAGACTTTAAACTTTATTTTTACCTTTTTTGCTTTGTTCTTCAAGTTTCTCTTCTCACTGATGACTGCTGACTCTCTAAACTGAAGTTTTTCATCCTTGCCTCTCTTCTCGTTTTCTTCTTTCTTGCAACAAGATTTCAGGAAGTCTGTCAGTAAGCCACTCAACTTTACAGACTGACATTCTTGTTCCTCCTGTATAATTATAAACTGTTCATTGCTTATTGAATAAGTTACCTTTTTTTAAACCCACTGTTATCTTGAGATTTGATATTTCAGTAATGATGCTCAAACAAGTTTTATATATTCATATAGCATCAAGTCATCATCATTTAACTCAAGGCACTTTACACTGTGAGGTAAAGACCCCACAATATTAGAATGAAAACATGACTTGTATAGGACATAGCTTATTTTTATATTACCTCAGCTTTATACAACCTTTACAGTGTGATTATATTGCTATCAAAGTACTTCCTTATTTACTAAGTGTAAAAAAATAAATGATTGAATTAAAAGATTGAATGCATTAAAGAGCTTAAGAATATTCACTTCTGCATATTTCATGTCCACATATGCAGAAGTGTTTGCAGCCTCTCTGCAAATGCCAACTATAATAAAAGTCAATAAAGCAAAATTAGCGTTGAGCTAAAGTTAAAATAAAAGGACGATGTGTGTTTAAAACACTAATCATTTTGTTGCAAGTAGAAAAATGTTTTCCTCTTAAGAATATACCTTTAAATACTTGCTTCTAGATCAGTGAATTTACTCAAACATGCTCACATGTGGCATCACTTAAGACGACATCTCTGATAATTTCCTGTTCTCACTTGAAGGTGCCAAACTATCACTGTATATGTGACAGATTTACTAAGATTTAGTTTCATTTTAGATATTTTGATACTTTTTTTTTTTTAAAAACAGTGCTTCTTCAGTTTATTTTTTGTTAAATGCATAATGACATGTTGTAATGTGTAGTGTTGTTCATCTCAACTTGCAATTATAACATTTTAAGACCAAGGATTTATGTACTAATATGTAAAACCTTAAAATTAACCAAGGGTGTACTTTTTAAGTTCAAGTTTATATTTTATATGTAATATTTAAATACATTCATTAAAATGTGCTTTTTTTTTTTTTCCTTTACTATGATACAGAATTTCTCTGCTTTCAACTGACACTTCCTCTTTCTTAAGTAGCTCTACTGTACTCTGTCTTTGTGGTCAGTGTGAAGTAGTTTTCTCACATGGCTCAACTGCAGGTCAGAAGCTTATACTTAAATGTAAACATTTTATACCAACTCTTTCAGCAACACTTACTAACACTGTATGAATACGTTTCCCGGGTCTTATGCACAGCCTTGTTCTGAGCTCAAATAAATGGAGGAGACTGCACCAACTATGCTGATCACTCTGCTGTAGTGTCCCTGAGATAAAAGGGAGCTGATAAATTACATAATTACCATTAATTAACTTACATAGGCATGGTGTCACAGCTGGAAAAGCCAGAACCCGAGATGGAACCAAATGCAGATTCAGACTGTGACTCAAATTGATGTGAATAAAGTTATTTACAAGAACGAGTATAACAGTGTTTAACAATAACATGGATGGGGCTAAATACAAGTACGTGGTTAGGTGCAAAACAATGAACATGAACTAGAGCCAAAAAATCAAGTACTTGACCTAGATTCTGTGAACGTGAGCTAAGCGCTATATACAATACACAATGACTATGAACATAACCTAGTGTTACGTCCCCACATGAAGGCTAGGCGAAGAGGGTGGGGGACAGTAACAGTTGGATCCGGGTTGTAATGAAAAGGACGCCAGGCAGAGGTGTTTAACACAAAATAAGTCTTTATTATAACCAATAAACCAATAACCATATAAACCGTATCAACACAAAGAGGCAGCAGCGCTGCTCTTACGATAAATCAAAATTATTTCTTTGGCCAACCCAAAGAAATGGTGGCCGCTTCAACTAAGAAAACAATTATAAGGATTCAACAGAAAAAGACAGCAACGCTGCTATTAGCAATAAACCAGACAGGCCAAACTAAGAAATGAAGGCCGCATCACTTAAGAAAAACCACTGCTCAGTTCAGAGCTACTCACAAAGAGCCACACAAAGCAGGTCTTTTCCACACCTAGACCAGACTCACACACTGCCCAGCACAGAAGAAATCCACCAGAAGCCTATCCCACACCCACACAGTGCTCTCCTCCAGCTTATATCACCTATGGAGGGTAATTGGTGGTAAACCAGGGCAGATGAGCAGCAGGTGTGTCCTAAAGGAGAAGGCAAGGGTAGAGAGAGACAAGGGGAGGGGCAAGAAAGAAGGAGGAGGAGAGGGAGAGGACAACACCACGCCCACACACTCCCACAGCCTCATAGGATGTAACACCTAGGGACTGATAACCATGAACATGGTTCCAGACCATACTCCATACCAGTTGGTGGCGGTAATGCACCTTTCAGTTGTTTGCCAACCGCCAATACAAATGTCAGAAGAAGAAGAAGAAGAACCATGAACATGATGTAAAGGGGTCTCCGGACCTAGAGCTTGGAGCCAGAGACGGTATCGGACCTGACGAGGGAACAGGGGTAAGTGAGCCGGAGAACAAACCCACAGAGGGAGAGCAAAGTGAAAGCGTTGAGAGGGGATTGATGTGACTGATCCAAACAGATAACATTCAACATCTTACTTGTTTGCAGGTGGAGGTACGTGAAAGTAGGCAGCTAGACTGTGGATGTCTGGGTGAGTTAGTGAACAAATAGATCCAGGGTGGAGTGGCGGGGAGGGAGGCAGGTGAGTGTGCAGAGGGGAGTCCATGAAGGAGCTGTAGCTGGGATGGTAATAGGTAAGAACTAACACTGGTTAGCTGACGATCGGGTGAAGAGTAGTTGTGTGAAGAGCAGTTTCTCCAGAGGAGAAACAAGGTCAGATTCCGCCCAGAAAAGGAGACACATAGCACTGAAGGACACATTGCCACTCACCCAGACATATGGTTCACACACACACTGCACCTGGAGCCAGGAGAAGAGACTCCACACAGCTGTTGGGTGATGTGCTCTGCCAGGGCTGCCCTTTGTCACCAATTCTGTTCATAATTTCTATGTATCTGATTTCTAGGTGTAGCCAAGTGATGAAAGACTTCCACTTGGGTGGTCTCAGAATCTCATCTCTGCTTTGTGGTTCTGTTGGCTTCATCGGGTGATGGCCTCCAGCTCACTCTGGAATGGTTCACAGCCAAGTGTTAAGGGGTGGGAATGAGAATCAGCACCTTTAAATCGGAGGCCATGGTCATCAGCCGAAAAAGGATGGAGTCCCCACTACAGATCAGGGATAAGTTCCTGTGGGATACTGTTCGTCTGTGATTTAAACTGGAGGAGCAAATTGTGGCAGGATCAGTGTTGTGCCAAGGTAGGTATCACCGACAAAATTTGTTCCCCCTGCGTAGCGAGCATTCGCTGGGCACCGAGTGCGGATCCAGTTTGCTCTGCCTCCATTAAGGACAAATAGACGTGAAAGGAGTGATGCTTTAGTTTTGTGAAAAAGTGAAAAATGAGTGTTGTTACATTACCATACAGTATGAGGGTTACAACAGAAAATTCTCAGAGTAGAGGCTCAGAGTAGAGTCACTGCTCCTCCACATCGAAAAGTAGTCAGTTGAGGTGGTTCAGTCATCTGACAAAGATGCTTCCTGGGTGAGGTGTTCCACTGGAGCAGGCCCCGGGGCAGACCCAGGACATGCTGGAGAGATTAAATCTCTCAGCTGCCCTTGACAAGATGTAGGAGTGGCTAGGGAGAGGGAGGTCTGGGCTTCTCTGCTTAGGCTGCTGCCACCGCGACCCAGCCCCCGATAAGCGGAAGAAGATGAATGGATGGATCATTCTGTGAAACACTGAATATTGACAAGGTTTACTAATGTTTGCAATACAAACATTAGTATCAATCTAAACTGGGAAAGCTAAACTCACGGGGAAGGTCACACAGCTAAGAGGGAGGACGTGACACAGAACTGAGGGAGACGCGGACATAAATACACAGAAGGATAACGAGGGACGTGGGAGCACACAGGGAGCACAGCTGATACTAATAATTACAACAAGACAGGGCACGAGCAACATAACGTGACGTACACTGATGGGAGACTATCAAAGTAAAACAGAAAGTACACAGAGATGCAGACAGGAGGGAGAGAGAGAACACGGGGAGAGCACAGACATAACGGGCGGGGGAAAACATGGAATAAAACACAAGGAGGAGAAATAAGGCATGGGAACTCAGATACACAGAGGGGGACACAGGGGGGAAATCAAATAAACTAACTGAATAACCTAGGAACCATGGATTGACCGTTTCTTCTTTCTCTCCCTTTTATAGAGAAGGGCCAAAATCTACACCAGTCAACAAGTGTGTGGCTTATATCTTACACAAACACAAATAAAAACAAAAGCATGCAATAATTGAACAGGAAAATATTCCTAACCCAGTGTTTCATAGAAGATTCTGTCAATTATTCCGCCATGCCACATTTTACAACAATGGCAAAGATGAACAGTAGAAAAACTGTGCTGTAACTGACTGACCCCAGAGAGCTAGTGAATTGATCTGATAAAAAGTGCTGATAAAAAGGTAGGATAACTGTAGGCTTGTTAGCTACAACCTGCTAAACGTTCAAAGATAAAACAAAAGAACAAAAATGAGTATGGACAGAGCTCTATTTGCAACTGTAGACAGGTGAAAAATTTTATTAAACTCTATGTATGAATTGAAATAGAAAGTGTGATATATTACATTTAAAACAATCTCATTCTTTACAACGCGATGTAAAAAATAATTAACAAATAGTAAGTTTTAATTGAATAGATAATTTAAATGAAAATTTGTAATACTATAGTATCTGCTTTAATAAAGACATTGAAACTAATTAATTACATCACCAAAGTATTGACAACAGGCTGCCTTTACAATCACACAGCTATCTGAAACCTGACTTTTCAGTTTGTATGTTGTGCAATAACATCATAATCTGGTGACACATCCGCTTTTTGCAGTGACATGTAGGTTCTCTCCTCCTGATGTAGGTTCACCTTTTTTCTTGAATTCCTTCAATAGGAAGAAAGAGAAGTCCATTATTGTCTAAAAGTCTTGACTGCATTCAAAGAGTCAAAAATAGATAAAAATACATGTGGAGAAACATACCAAAGGAACCATATGTAGGTTATGCAGAAGGCATTCAAGGTGAGAGATACACCAGCAACAATCCAGGGAAGAACTGTACTGTAAGAACCACAAGGTTTCACACGAGCTGCTGTAACACAGAAGAGACCAGATGCGCATGCATATTTTATATATGTAAACACACACACACACACACACACACGTGGAGGGACTAAAATGATGTGGGGGCACAGACAGATGACAGATACAAACCTAGCTTTGTATGTTTCCCCCATATAATTTCAAATAGTTTCTTATATTTTATTTTTTTGTTTGTTTTGTTTTTGAAAGTAAAAATGATTTTGCAGCATCAGATTCAATCACCATTGTCCTGAATGTGAGACTTTTCTGCTGCTGCAGTTTAGGGCAGATGCAGTCAAGATAAAAAAAAAAAAATTCTGAAATGCACTTTTTTATTTTTGATACAATATTTTCCTTTGCTGGAATGTTTTTGTTTTTGTTATTAATTACATTTTAATTCGGTATATTATTTGATTTATTGCAATTGTATTATCTACTGTACTTGTATTTACATAACATATAAGTAAGTGATTAATTAAGTGATAACTCAACCATTTGGTAGAGATAAATATTTAAAAATTATAGGGTCTACTGAAAAAAAAAAGAAGATTGTAGTTATTATTCACTCAAGTCATTAAAAAATTCAACAACAAAAAAAAATCCATCTCCAAAATCTAATCAGAATTTCTGGAGCTCCTTTTTTCTGGAGAAAAAGTAATTTTTACAAATACATGTTCAAATTATCTAAGCAGAAAACCTGATATAATTACTAAAGTAAACGCTGTACCTTTGGCAATTTTTGACCAAACAGCGCACGATTACTTAAAAAAGTACCCCAGTCAAAAAGGCAATGACGACTTACAGGAATTCCAGCTTAAAACTAGACGGTTGCTCTGAACTCGTTAGTTAATGTTTATGTTGTTTTTTTTACGTTGTAGTACATACAACGGAAATCTGAAAATGTGAAACTGGAACGTGTTTAGATGAAAAGCACATACCATGTTTTTCAAACAAGTTTTCATGGACCAGCAGATTTTCTCTTTCTTCTCCATTTCCATTGTTGCTAACACATTCAACAGTGCTGTTGCCATGGTTTTTTACAGTTAGACTGACAGTGCTGTTGACTGTGTGGTTTGACACAGTAGTAATGAGAGTGTACTGAGTGTGGTTTTCTAGGAGTGGCCATTTGATGGTAGGTAAAGGAAACCCTTCACTGATACACACACAGGTCAGTGTTTGTGGTCTGAAGGTTTGTGTTGGAAGGAACTTTTTTCCACACAATACGAGCTGGAGGGAAACTTTCAACACTGCAGGTCACTTGTCACCTCCCTCACACTTGTCACCCCAGTGATTTTAACTTTCTTCACATCTGTGAGACAAAAAATATAAATTACAGTAGTTTCCTTAACTTTCTGACTTTCTTAACATCAGTAGATTTAAAAACAAAAACATTGAGACTGTAAAAGACAGTTTACTTTCACAGTTGAAGCCTCTTCTGTAGTTGTTTCACCTGTGAAGCGGATTTTACAGGTAACAGTGGTGTTGTGTTGTTCAGCTGAAGATTTAAAGGTTAAAGTTGAGATGTGTCTCTGTGTTACATCAGTCAGCTTCTCAGTCTTGAAATCAGTGCTGTTTCCTGTAATGTAAGATTCAGTCCCTCCTGCTCCTCTCCATGTCCAGGTGATTTCAGGAACAGATCCAGAGCAGAGACCAGGAGCAGTGCAGGTCAGTGTGGCCTGCCGTCTCTCTGTCAGTGTGGGAATCATTACTGTGGGCTTCTGATTACTGGAAATAAATTGCATTAATGAAACCAGATTAACTACCTGAGGTTCATCTAGCACAGGGGTGTCCAATTTAATTGGCCCACAAGAAATTTTATAAATACAACTGAACATGGCCCGCACTTCAACTTTTGCTTGAGTGTATTGCACTTCTTAGCTTTAACACCAGGGGGTGCTACGGTTGATCAAGGCAGTTGCTCCACCAAAGAGGACAATCACAGAAGAAATTTACCCGAACTTACTAAACATGGCAGAACCAAGGAAGCGAAAGGTAGAAAGTGAGAAGTGAGAAGCAGAAAATTTCAGACATGGTGGGAGAGTAAATATTTCTTCAAAGAATTCAAGGGGAAGTGTGTCTGTTTGATCTGCACTGAAACCGTGGCAGTTATGAAAGAGTATAATGTACAATGTCATTATGAAACCAAACATCAGGCCTGTGCATCTTACACTGGTGCTGAGCGAGAGCAGAAAGTAAAGCAAATGGTAGCTATCCTGCAGGGTCAGCAACAGTACAGGAAAAGGCTACAAGAGCATGCAGATTTGCTCCTTGATCAAGTGACATTTGTCCAGATTTTTGTCCAAAGCTTTTTCTGAATAAATCAATAATGATCCATTTATGGAAAGCTGTGATGAAGGCAGTTTTGTCTTTAATTATATTCAACAATATAACATATTTGACCACTTTTAAGTGATTTTTCTAACTTTAATACACTAAAGTTAAGGCTATATACCTAATTTCTAATAACTGGCCCAGCCCCTCCTTTATTTTTATGTATGTGGCCCTCAGTGAAAAAAGTTTGGACACCCCTGGTCTAGCACATCATTAATCTGGACTCAAATACTAAAATATTTAATGAAAATGGTTAATGGGAAGCACAAGTTGTATCAGGAACTGCTGCAGTTCCTACCGGCTACCATAGAGGTCAACAATTCCCCAAAAGAATGAACACTTCAATAAGACCATCAAAATATTAAATGTGTTATTGTACATGACTGAATGTTTTTTTTTTCTACATGATTGTCCTTGGAATAGATTTTCATACCTTTAACAGAGACAGTTACTATCTGAATGAATGTGAATGCATCTTGTTGTCCATTCTGTACACCAGTAACTCTGAGCTGATATGATCCAGAATCAGACTCTTTCAGATCATTAATGATGACGCTGCAGTTGTTCTGACTCACATCAGGCTCCAAACGTGACACTCGTCCTTCAAACCCAGACTGAGCTTTTTTGTCTGTGGTTTTGTTGCTGTGAAATATTATTTTATCACCACATTTTGTTGGAGATTCACATTTGTACCAAATTGTATGGTTGGGTGTAAACTCATCAGCAGTAGTGAAAGAACACGGGATTACAACGCAGAGTCCAGCCTCTGCTGTTAGTTGTCGCTCACTCAGAGTAACACAGTATCCTCCAACACAGTGTTGTTGTCCCCAGACTGAGGCACCTGTTAATGCAAAGGGAAAGATATATATGGTGAAAGGAATATTTAGTTTGGAGCAATAAAAATTATACCTAATTAAAGATATTACAGTAATGTTAATTTTTTACACAGGCTGCTTGTTTGTGCTGTAGTCTACACAAAAAGTATAATGTTCACTATTATATCCTGGTTATGAAATCTGCCTGATATTGATTAACAATATCTTGGGATGTGTTTAGCAAAAGATTAAATTGAAATGGCACACAAGTCAACAGATGTTAGTAAAGGTACGAATTTATGATGAACTGTGGTTAATAATGAATCCTTATCATCTGGATAAATTTCATAAAAAGAGTGTCACATACAAATATTTTAAAAAGTCAAATTCAAATTTAGCCGAATTAGAGGAAAGGAGAAGATACAAACCTGTGTCACCAATGCTGCCTTTTACAGAGACAAACAGAGCCGACCAGATGAGAACAAACATGTTCGATGCTCGAGACGTTCAGTCTCTTCCTCCACAGAATAACTTATCCAGCAGATGAAGCAAACATGCAGAAATCAAAACAAAAATGAAAACAAAAAGTCAACAGTTCACATAACACAGCTCAATGAAAAATATTGCATGCTTAGCTTTGAGTCATAGTGATGTGTTTGTCTGTGAAGGTTCTCAGTCATCCAGGTCATCATAGTCTAAGGAGCTTGGAAAGAAAAGCGTCTGGACCTCTTTAAGTTGCTTGAAGACGTTTCACCTCTCATCCGAGAAGCTTCTTCAGTTCCCCTGCTGCCTCTCCGGGCTGTCCCTGGTCCTCGGGGGGGAAGTTCTCCACGGTCCGCACCATATTGCCGCTAGTCTCCCGCGGGGTGAGGAAGGGGTCCAGAAACCCCATGACCGCGAAGAACTTCCATCTCTTCCCCGATCCTGCTGCAGACCCACTCCTCTTCTCCTGCTCTGTCCTCTTCTCCTTATTATGTGTCCCTGAGGCTCTTCCACTTTCTCCTGCAGATGTCCTCTGAATAAACACATTATCTTGTTAGCGGAAAGGTATTTGTACATCAGTGGGAAAATAGCAGGACAGTACGTGTCAGTACCTAGGTCAGAGCCACGTCACCAGGCTCCTGATTGGTTGTCGCGGCGCGATTTGACGCTGGAGTTCAGATTTTCCAACTCGAGCGGTTGACGCGATATGCGCGTATGCACAAAATGCAACACAAAAACTTATGCGCGTGGTTTTCTTCGCAAGTCAGACACGGTACACTGCCTCGCGTTTCACGCGTTTTCGCGGCGCAAATCTGCTTCCGAATTTTCGCGGGACCCGCAATATCTCTAATGCGTGTCATCGCGCTCTTTCCATTGACTTTACATGTGAACCTGACGCTCTGGACGCCTTTATCGCGTTCGGTGTGAACACACGGGTCAAATGGTGGACAGTCCCAGATTTAAACCCAGTCGGAGTTTCCCCCCTCTTTGGGGGGATTGTGACCCACACCTGTTTTCACACCTTGACTCATGTGATTAGGTAGAGGATCATCAGGGGGTCCTTTGTCCCTCTTTGGGGGGAAACTCCCACTGGGTTTAAATCTGGGACTCTCCACCATTTGACTTAGAACTGAGGAAGCTTCTCGGATGAGAGGTGAAACGTCTTTAAGCAACTTAAAGAAGTCCAGACGCTTTTCTTTCCAAGCTCCTAATAGTGATGTGTTCTTTACCAACTGTGACACAAATATACCAATACTCTAACAGTTGTTATGATAAAGACCTTTGTGACATCTGTTTCTTAAATATTATTTAATGAATAAAAAATATCCTTACAGTGCAGCAATAGCAGCAATAGAATAATACATTACAAAAATAATCATTTGTAATAATAAATGTATATTAACTGCCAAATAAGAGGACAGCATTAGGTCATTCATAATATTTAATTCATAAATAATGGTCTTATTCACCATCACTGCTACAGATGTGAAAAAGTCTTTACATTTCTTATTTTGAAACACATTAAACCTTTAATTTTACCTGTTTTACTTTATTCTTCAAGCTTCTCTTCTCACTGATGTCTGCTGACTCTCTAAACTAAAGTTTTTCATCCTCGCCTGTCTTCTGTTTGTCTTCCTCCTCCTTCTTGCAACAAGATTTCAGGAAGTTTCTCAGGAAACCACTTAAATATACAGACTGACATTCAAGTTCCTCTATATAATTATAAAAATGTTCATTGTTTATTAAATAATTTACCTTTTTAAAACATACTGTTATCTTGAGATTTTGATATTCCAGTAATGGTGCTCTAACAAGTTTTATATATTCATATAGTGTCAAATCATCATCATTCACCTCAAGGTCCTTTAAGATTGGCTGCTTTGTGCCATACAAGTCAACAAACTGCCTTTCTTCTGAATTTGATGCCTTCCTTGTCATTTGTGTAGCCTGGGAAATGGAACACATTACACAATTACTGGGGTTCTTAATGTGCAGTTTTTATTGTAAATGGCGACTGAATAAACAAAAATGTCCTTTGACCTTTCCTTTTGTCAAGCAGCAGCCATATGGACTTGTACTGAACATCGACAGCATGAGAGGTAACGTGGCAGAGTAACAGAATAAGCGATAAATAAAAAGATGCGCCAGTACAATACGAGGAATAAAGGAAATGAAATAAAATACAAAACCCAAATATACGGCAGTGGCCTCTGTCTGTGCAGAACAAAATACAAAGAGCTAAATCACCCAAGGTTCCTTTGAAAAATGTGGAAGTGTTACATTTCTATAAACACTTACATTCCACAGCAATCTCATCTCACTTGGAATACCGGAACACACAGACGATCTCGCAACTTATCCCATGCGTGCAGAAAATGGCCGCTCCGCGCTTCACATCCACAAATAAAAGTAAACAGGAAGTCCAAAGATGCATTTCTTGTTAAGTTTTTTGGGAAAACTGCAGTTAAACCTTAAGCACTTTTTGTTCTTTTTTGATTAAAGGATGTTAGCTTCTGCTCACCGTTTGTCTGAAGGCTTCATTAAATGGAAACTTCCACAACAGTCCACATCCTGCCTGCCACAAAGTGACAATATCACATCTGTAGCAACAGCTGAGTACATAACTTTTGCATTTAATCATATATTGAGTTTATGCAGCAAGCCAGCTTCTGCAGTTTTGAGTTTCTTCTATTCCCTGTTTAGTTTCTTGTTTATTAGGTTCCCTTTTGTCTTTGTCCTCTGCTTCCCTCTCAGTGTGTCCGTGTTGATGCGAGTTTGTGTGGGCATCCTTGTGTCTTGTTACAGAGTGTCTCTGCTTTCAGCTAACACTTCCTCTTTCTTAAGTACCTCTAATGTACTTCCTCTGTCTTTGTGGCCAGTTTCAAGTAGTTTCAAAAACCAGTCTCATTTGTTATCATCTATCGTCCACCTGGGCCTTACACAGAGTTTCTGTCTGATTTCTCAGACTTTTTATCTGATTTAGTGCTCAGCTCAGATAAAATAATTATTGTGGGTGATTTTAACATTCATGTAGATGCAAAAAATGACAGCCTCAACATGGCATTTAATCTATTATTAGACTCAACTGGCTTCTCTCAAAATGTAAAAGAACTCACCCACCACTTTAATCATACTCTAGATCTTGTTTTAACATATGGCATGGACACTGAACATTTGGCAGTGTTTCCTGAAAACCCTCTGCTGTCTGATAATTTCCTGATAACATTTAAATTTACAATAATTGATTACACAGCAGTGGGGAGCAGACTTCATCACAGTAGATGTCTTTCTGAAAGTGCTGTAACTACGTTTAAGAATATACTCCACCCACTGTTATCATCTTCAATGCCCTGTACCAACACAGAGCAGAGCAGCTACCTGAACGCTACTCCAACAGAGGTCGATTATCTTGTTAATAACTTTGCCTCCTCAATACGTATGACTCTGGATACTGTAGTTCCTGTGAAAACTACAAATCAGAAGTATTTGACTCCGTGGTATAATTCTCAAACACGTAGCCTAAGGCAGGTAACTGGAGCTGGAGAGGAAATGGCGTGTCACAAGATCATCATTTAGCCTGGCGAAATAGTTTGCTGCTTTATAAGAAAGCCCTCCGCAAAGCCAGAACATCTTACTATTCGTCACTGATTGAAGAAAATAAGAACAACCCTAGGTTTCTCTTCAGCACTGTAGCCAGGCTGACAAAAAGTAAGAGCTCTGTTGAGCTAACCATTCCTTTTTATTAACTAGTAATAACTTCATAAATTTCTTTTCAAATAAAATTTTAACCATTAAAGAAAAAACTACTCAAAATCATCTCACAGATGTAACATTATCTACAGCTACTTTCAGTACCATTGATATTCATTTGGAGTCCTTTTCTCCAGTTGATCTTTCTGAGTTAACTTCCTCCAAACCATCAATGTGTCTTTTAGACCCCATTCCCACAAAACTGGTCAGAGAAGTCCTGTCATTAATTAATGCTTCAATATTAAATATGATCAACCTATCTCTAATAATCGGCTATGTACCACAGGCCTTCAAGGTGGCTGTAGTTAAACCTTTACTTAAAAAGCCATCTCTAGACCCAGCTGTCTTAGCTAATTATAGGCCAATCTCCAACCTTCCTTTCATATCAAAAATCCTTGAAAGAGTAGTTGTCAAACAGCTAACAGATCATCTGCAGAGGAATGGCTTATTTGAAGAGTTTCAGTCAGGTTTCAGAGCTCATCACAGCACAGAAACAGCTTTAGTGAAGGTTACAAATGATCTTCTTATGGCCTCTGACAGTGGACTTATTTCTGTGCTTGTCCTGCTAGACCTCAGTGCAGCGTTCGATACTGTTGACCATAATATTCTATTAGCGCGATTAGAACATGCTGTAGGTATTACAGGTACTCCCTTCATTGGCTTCCTGTTAAATCCAGAATAGAATTCAAAATCCTGCTCCTCACATACAAGGTCTTAAATAATCAGGTCCCATCTTATCTTAATGACCTTGTAGTACCATATCACCTTATTAGAACACTTCGCTCTCGCACTGCAGACTTACTTGTTGTTCCTAGAGTATTTAAAAGTAGAATGGGAGGGAGAGCCTTCAGTTTTCAGGCCCCTCTTCTGTGGAACCAGCTTCCAGTTTGGAGTTTCGGGAGACAGACATTATCTCTACTTTTAAGATTAGGCTTAAAACTTTCCTTTTTGGTAAAGCATATAGTTAGGGCTGGACCAGGTGACCCTGAATCCTCCCTTAGTTATGCTGCAATAGGTGCAGACTGCTGGAAGATTGAAGATGATAACAGCACTTTCAGAAAGACATGCTGTGATGAAGTCTACTCCCCACTGCTGTGTAATCAATTATTGTCAATGTAAATGTTATCAGGAAATGATCAGACAGGAGAGGGTTTTCAGGAAACACTGTTAAATGCTCAGTTTCTATTGCCATATGTTAAAACAAGATCTAGAGTGTGGTTAAAGTGGTGGGTGGGTGAGAGAAGCCAATTGAGTCTAATAACAGATTAAATGCCATGTTGAGGCTGTCATTTTCTGCATCTACATGGATTTTAAAATCACCCACAATAATTATTTTATCTGAGCTGAGAACTAAATCAGATAAAAAAGTCTGAGAAATCAGACAGAAACTCTGTTTAAGGCCCAGGTGGACGATAGATGATAAAAAGTAAGACTGGTTTCTGAGTTTTTCAGCTGGGATGGGCAAGGCTAAGCATCAGGGTTTCAAATGAATTAAAAGTCTGTCTTGGTCTTTGGTTGATTAATAGGCTGGTGTGAAAAAATTGCTGCCACACCGCCCCCACGGCCTGTGCTTCGAGATTTCTGGTAGTTAGAGTGACTCGGGGGTGTTGATTCGTTTTATCTAACATAATCATCCAGCTGTAACCAGAGTAAGTCAATTTGTTGATCAATTATTAAGTCATGTACTAACAGAGACTTAGAAGAGAGAGACCTAATGTTTAATAATCCACATTTCGCTGTATTACTATATATAGCACTATTTAGGAACATAAATAGTGCCATCATTGCCACAGACCTGGCCCACATCTGGTTGACATACACCCTGCCATGACACCAGTCAGTCAGAAGTGCCAGCTTGATGCCGGATCCAGGCCAGACCTGTTGTCTTTGAGCCTGGGCCACATAGACCAAACAACAATCGGGCCAGATGTGGCATGCCATCTCATAAACAGTGCCATCTATGCCAGGCCTGGCCCATATCTGGATGACATACCACTTACCATGCCAGAAGTCAGCCAGCAGTGCCGGCTTGACACCAGATCCGGGCCAGACCTGTCTGCTATGTGGGGTCATATTTTGGAGGGTTTACTAAATTTGTCCATATTTCTAGAAATGAGAGCTGCTCCATCCAAAGTGGGATGGATGCCGTCTCTCCTAACAAGACCAGGTTTCCTCCAGAAGGTTTCCCTATTATCTATGATAAGTATTTCCTTTTCAGTCACCTTTCTCAATAAACATGAGTTAAGAAACCTCTCTGCTGAATCACACTTGTTATTAATCTCCAGCTTTCATCCACAGCATGTCTTTCATCCTGTCTTCCTTCTCTCACCCCAACCGGTCGCAGCAGATGGCCTTACAATATAAAGCACCTTGAGGCGACTGTTGTTGTGATTTGGTGCTATATAAATACAATTGAATTGAACTGAATTCAGCCAAAGATAAGATACAGAAAATGCTTCGTTCGGCATGAAATAGGTTCATAAAATATGGAACAGTTTAATATCTGAGGAAACCTGCTTGTGTTACACGAGTCAGACTAACAGAATTAGAGGTGTATAAAATGTTCATTTTTATTCATTCATCATGCATAAGCCATCTGCAAGGAAGCAGAAGACTCACAGTGCCATAACAGACCATTTTAAACAGCACAAATGGATTACTGTGCCCCCTAAAGGTGAGTGTAATTACTGGCCAAAGGATACAATAGAACAGCATAGGTAAAATAAGCAAAGACTAATATATATATTACTGTCTTTGTCTTGAATTTGGACTTGAATGAAAACTTGAATTAAAGCATAGCAAAAATAACAGAGGTGGTTGCATGTTGCGCTACTATATTGGCACAAAATAACAGTGGAACAATCAATTCTGTCCAACTTCATTTGCTCACTTTGCTGACTTAATGAATTTTCATGTTCCCTGCTGTAGCATGTAGAGGTTTACAGCATTGTGGAAATAGTTCAAAAGCTCATTATTCAGACATCTGATGAGATCAAGGAACCTTTATCTCAGGTAACTCCACAATAAAACATTCCTCAAATTTCATTGATTATGTCATTCACATTGGAGTACACTGCTTCGTGCCCCCCTTCCTCATTTTCTGGTTCACGGCATTTCATCTCCAACTCCACCACCATCTCATCTTCTTTGGCATCTAACAATTCATCTTCCTCTTCAGCATCTTCACTTTGTTCTTTGACTGCTTTTTTAATTTCAGCATACTCTGTATTTGTGCTCTCCTGCTTTCTTCCATTTCTTTTCAACAGGGAAAAATTAATTGTAGCATATTGCACTTCTTTTCTCCCGCTGTTTGAGTTTAGCATCTGATTGTCTTGAAATGCTGGACCGTCATATATCTGTTGAGTACAAAGTAAATAATATGACTTAGTCATACCTCTCTTGTATATTTATATTCTGCTTCATACACAAATTTCTGTAGTTTCTGCTTATTTTTGCATCAGCTTGAAGAAAAAAATCAAACCTGAACTACTTTAATCCTTTACAATGCACTTGAAAAGATGGTGTAGAGTGTGACAGAAACAAGATGCTACATGACCTAAGCTTTAACTCGTTGTATACATGAAATTAATGTTGCATGAATTTGCACTGCCATGATTTGACCAACTTAGCTGCTACATTTCAACATCAATGACCTGTTCATCAAATTCTGGCAACAAACTGTCAGTTCTTCTTTTCATATTATTGGGCGTGTTTTGTGAATATTTATTATTATTATTATTGTTATTGGTTCTCAGAATCAAGGAAAAGTCTCTCATGAGAGCAGAACTTTTGTGTGAGCAAATATATTAGTTTTTTGATATCGCAGTGAGTTTCCAGCTACTAACTGAATTGGTAAACAAACAAAAAAATCATTATCATATCTACAACAGTGCAACATCCAAAATATTCTTGAGTATAGCATATATTGAAAACTGACTGAGCTATATAAAATGTTGTAGTTATTCAAATAAGAGATACAAAGAATACTTTCAGTAACTTGCAGTGCTGCTGGCCAGTCTTAATTCAGTCATACACATTGAAACCAGAAACCCTGAATTGCAGATTTTTTTTCATTTTTAAAATTAATTGCATCTTGACCATTTGTGCAGAAAATCGTGTTTCAATAGGAGCCAAAGCCAGAGCATGTCAAAGAAGCCAAAAGAAAATAAATACCAGTTTATCATTTCGACGTGTCTCCATCTCCAAAGTTTCATCAGAATTTCTGGAGCTCTTCTTTTTTTTTCTGGAGAAATTGTTAGCTTTATACAATATGTTTAAAATATATATTAAAATGTATGTACAGAGAAAACCTAATCATAACTACGAAAGTACATTTTGTACCTGTAGCAATTTTTGACCAAACAGCACACGATTATTGAAAAAAGTACCCCAGTCAAAAAGGCAATGGTGACTTTCAGGAATCCCAGCCCAAAACTAGATGGTTGTTCTGCACTCGAGAGAAATAAAGTGGAAAGTAAAAAATAAGGAAAAGGACAAAAGGTAATGTTTGTGGTTTCTGATTATATGTTTTATAATTATACAACAAAGGTTGTATTAAAAATACAGTACTAAAAACCTGAAAATGTTAAAGTGCAAAGTGTTTAGATGAAAAGCACATACCATGTTTTTTATAGACCAGCAGGTTCCCTCTTTCTTCTCCATTTCCATTGTTGCTAACACATTCAACAGTGCTGTTGCCATGGTTTTTTACAGTGAGACTGACAGTGCTGTTGACTGTGTGGTTTGACACAGTAGTAATGAGAGTGTACTGAGTGTGGTTTTCTAGGAGTGGCCATTTGATGGTAGGTAAAGGAAACCCTTCACTGATGCACACACAGGTCAAAACATCTGACTGAAGCACACATCCAGAGCCATTCTGTATCTTTGTATGCCCTGTAAACATGTAACCAGAATCCTAAAACAAGGTCAGGTATGATTTTAATGCAAATATAAACTGAGATTCAATATTCATATCATCCACTTACATGTCAGAGTCACATTGACATGGGAAGTCAGAATTTTGTCCAGATGTTTTGCTGTACAGAGGTACTGCCCAGAATTTTCTACTGTCACATTCAGGGTGACAAGTGTAGCAGATCCAGTATCATTGTGCAGGTCAGTGTTTTCGGTCTGAAGGTTTGTGGTGGAAGGAACTTTTTTCCACACAATATGAGCTGGAGGGAAACTTTCAACACTGCAGGTCAGATTCAGAACATTTCCCTCCCTCACACTTGTCATCCCAGTGATTTTAACTTCCTTCACATCTGTGAGACAAAAAATATAAATTTCACAATTTCTTGCTGTAAACTTCAGTAGATTTATAAAACAAAAACAATGAGACTGCAAAAGAACTCACAGTTTACTTTCAAAGTTGAAGCCTCTTCTGTAGTTGTTTCACCTGTGAAGTGGATTTTACAGGTAACAGTGGTGTTGTGCTGTTCAGCTGAAGATTTAAAGGTTAAAGTTGAGATGTGTCTCCGTGTAACATCAGTCAGCTTCTCAGTCTTGAAATCAGTCCTGTTTCCTGTAATGTAAGATTCAGTCCCTCCTGCTCCTCTCCATATCCAGGTGATTTCAGGAACAGATCCAGAGCAGAGACCAGGAGCAGTGCAGGTCAGTGTGGCCTGCTGTCCCTCTGTCAGTGTGGGAATAATTACTGTGGGCTTCAGCTTAAGACCTAATGGAAATAAATTACATTAATGATACCAGATTAACTACCTGAAGTTAATCTATCACATTAATCTATTAATCTAATCTAATCAAATAATAAGATATTTAATGAAAATGGTTAATGTCAAGCACAATTTTTATCAGGAACTGCTGGAGTTCCTACCAGCTGTCATAGAAGTCAACAATTCCCCAAAAGAATGAATACTTCATTAAGAACATAACAATAATAAATATGTTATTGTACATGACTGAATATCTTTTTTTTCTACATGATTGTTCTTGAAATAGCTTTTCATACCTTTAACAGAGACAGTTACTCTTGGAATGAATGTGAATGCATCTTGTTGTCCATTCCGTACACCAGTAACTCTGAGCTGATATGATCCAGAATCAGACTCTTTGAGATCATTAATGATGATGCTGCAGTTGTTCTGACTCACATCAGGCTCCAAACGTGACACTCGTCCTTCAAACCCAGACTGAGCTTTTTTGTCTGTGTTTTTGTTGCTGTGGAATATTTCATCATCACTACAGCTTCTTTGAGACGCTTCACATTTGTACCAAACTGTATGTTTGGGTGTAAACTCATCAGCAGTAGTGAAAGAACACGGGATCACAACGCAGAGTCCAGCCTCTGCTGTTAGTTCTCGCTCACTGAGAGTAACACAGTATCTTCCAACACAGTGTTGTTGTCCCCAGACTGAGGCACCTGTTAATGCAAAGGGAAAGATACATTTAGTGAAAGGAATATTTAGTTTACAACAATAAACATGATATCTAATTAAAGATATTACAGTAACTTTTATGTTTTACACAAGCTCCTTGTTTGTGCTGTTAGTCTACACAACACCTATAATGTTCACATTTCATAGCCTATTATATCCAGGTTTTGAACTCTGCCTGGATTTTGGTTAACAATATTTCGGGACATGTTTAACAAAAGATTAAATTAAAATGGTACACAAGTCAACAGATAATAAAGGCACAAATTTTCCATGAAGTGTAAGTGATAATAAATCCTTATCATCTGGATGAATTTCAGAAAAACAGTTTCACATTACAAATATTTTAAAAAATACAAATACAAATATAGCAAAATTACAGGAAAGGAGAAGATACAAACCTGTGTCAGCAATGCTGCCTTTTACAGAGACAAACAGAGCCGACCAGATGAGAACAAACATGTTCGATGCTCGAGACGTTCAGTCTCTCCCTCCACAGAATAACTTATCCAGCAGATGAAGCAAACATGCAGAAATCAAAACACAAATTAAAACAAAGAAAAAGTCAACAGCTCACATCACACAGCTCAATAAAAGATATTGCATGCTTAGCTTTGAGTCATAGTGATATGTACTTTACCAACTGTGACACACACCAATATACCAATACTCTAACAGTTGTTATGGTAAAGACTTTTGTGACATCTGTTTCTAAAATATTATTTAATGAATAAAAAAAATCCTCACAGTGCAGCATTAGCACCAATACAATAATTCAATACAATAATAATCATTTGTAATAATAAACAAATGTATATTAACTGCCAAATAAGAGGACAGCATTAGGTCATTCATATTATTTGACTAATAAATAATGGTCTTATTCACCATCATTGCTACAGATGTGAAAAAGTCTTTACATTTCCTATTTTAAAAAGATATTTTGAAGCACATTAAACTTTATTTTTACCTGTTTTACTTTATTCTTCAAACTTCTCTTCTCACTGATGTCTGCTGATTCTCTAAACTGAAGTTTTTCATTGTCGCCTCTCTTCTCTTTGTCTTCCTCCTCCTTCTTGCAACAAGATTTCAGGAAGTTTCTCAGTAAACCACTCAACTTTACAGACTGACATTCAAGTTCCTCTGTATGCTACGTATAATTATAAAAAGTTCATTGTTGATTAAGCAATTTACCTTTTTAAAACATAATGTTATCTTGAGATTTTATCATTCCAGTAATGATGCTCCAATAACTTTTATATATTCATATAGCATCAAATCATCATCATTTGCCTTAAGGCTCTTTACACTGTCAGGTAAAGATCCCACAATATTAAAGTGAAAACATAACTTGCATATGACATTTAGCTTATCTTTACATCAGTTCAACATTATAAAACTGATACAACATCATTATTTTGCTATATAAGTGGTTTTTTATGTATCCAGTGCAAAAACAAAGTTCCTTGAGACAAATTGAATGCTTTAAAGTGCAAGAGCAGAAGTGTGACCTTTTTCTGCAGGCTTTATTAAATGGAAACTTCCACAACAGTCCACATCCTGCCTGCCACACCGTGACAATATCACTCACGGTGTGGCAGGCAGGAGTGACAGCTGAGTAGTGACAGGTGAGCAGTGTTGATCAAGTTACTTGAAAAAAGTAATCAGTAACTAATTACTGATTACTTCCCCCCAAAATTAACCCTGTTACTTTACTGATTACTTATTTTCAAAAGTAATTAGTTACTTAGTTACTTTTTAAAAACATGATTTTTAACTTGAATAGGTGATAAAGCGATAGATCTTTCAGCCCAATTCTACTTTCTGCCTAATCCATCATATAAAATGTAATCAAATGGAAAAAAGTCTCTTTTTAAAATTTGTTTTATTAGTTTTTATCTTTTAACTTTATACATCAAGCAAAAATTAAATTATATGCAACATTCTCTGAATGGAAGAAATTTGTTTAACATTTAAACCTATTTTCTGCACATTCCTGCACATAAAATAAAATAGGTTTTTGTCTTTACACTCAGTCTTTCAAATAAATGCAAGAAAAACACAGCAGAAAAAAAATAAAATCAAAGACTGGGGGTCCTATTGCACTATTTTCACCTGTATAGCAGGAGTGGGGCAGGCGGAGGTTTGCCCTGGTGTAGGTGTGCCGTAGCGGTCAGTGGAAGAATCTGCGAGTTTGTCTGTGAATTTCCCATTCCCTGGTAGCATACTCGGTGCTTGCTCGGAGGTTATTCGCTGTAAAAAGAAGTTTTCTTCCCACACAGTGAACAGCGGACGCTAATGCTTTTGTCACTTTTTACGGAATCAAACTCAAAGTAAGGTCAGTACTTCCATGCGTTAAACGCTGCACGGTGTTGAGACAATGCCGGTCTCTGCGATTCTTTTGGTCCTGGAAGAGATCACTCTGAGATGTTTCCATGTTTTACACAATCCTTTATTACCCATTATTCTTACAGATGCATCTGGAGATCAGCACACTGCATTCCTATGCAGTCCTATGCTAAAGGCTGATCTAAAGAACTCCACGCAACAGTTACAGTTATAACCTCTGGTCTCCTCCCCCCTACAGTAAACACCCCCACAATGGAAATACACTAGTACAGTGGCCAAGCGTGCTGACACCCTGACCCCATCTCCTTTTACGGTAGTGTCCATTGACCATTGTCTGCCCCTCACCCTCAGTAACTCTTGCTACTGTCCTGGTGGTGGGGGTTGATTGTCCTTCTGCCCTGCACCCCAGTTCTTTGTTCCCATCCCAGGCCTATTTTCTATTTTGTATTCTTACACCCATTAACTGCAATATTAGAATGTTGCAAGAAATCACAAACTATATTCTCTTTAACTCTGATCTATATTAAGGAATCTATTCTCAACAAAGGTCATATGCTCTCCCGCACTTGATATATTATCCATTGTTGATCTTCACACAGCTGTTGCCACGAACGTCACACTCGCCTACGTCATTGTCATGAGACACTCACAAAAAAAAATCACGGTTTTAGTAACGCAGTAACGCAGCGTGCTTACGGGAAAGTAACGGTAATCTAATTACCTTTTTTGCAATAGTAATCCCTTACTTTACTCGTTACTTGAAAAAAGTAATCGGATTGCGTTACTGCCCATCTCTGCAGCTGAGTACATAAATTTTGCATTTAATCATATATTTCATACATATATGAACATATGAGGCAACTCCTCATAGTGAATAAAGTGCTGCAAAGTTAAAATAACAGAATGATGTGTGTTTGATGATTTCCTTAGCCATCCATGTGTTAACTGAAATGCTCTTACTTTGCCACCCGTGTAAATGCGCACATTGCTCTGAGTTTATGCAGCAAGCCGGCTGTCTTGCATTCTGCAGTTAGAACACGTTGCTGTGAACGTGTTTGAAGAAATCTTAAGTGTACAGTTTATTGGTTTTGATGGTCCAGCTGTTATATCATCTTGTTCGGTTCACTCAGTGGGATGAGAAGTGATATATAAACTAGTGGACTAGTATTATATTAGGAAAGATGATTGAATTATAGCAGGGGTAAACAGAATGCTGAAGAGAGGTTTTGAATAAGTGAAACTAATAGATTATTGAGTTTCCTGTTTCTGATGTGTGGGGAAGGTTTTAACAAGGCACACACCTGACTACATGGAAAGAAGCTCAGTATCTAATAGAACATTAGTGTTGTGTGGTGTGTGTAGCTGATGGATGGATGTTTTTGGGATTTATCTGGCTGATGCATTTTCTTTTGTTACAAAGCTGAACCTGCTATTTAGTTTTGGTTTTATTTACCCTCCTAAGATGAAGAGCATGCTTAGACATGACTTAACTAGGCCTTCTTATTTTTTACTTTCACAGTGCACTGAGAGTTTTGTTTGTCTCTCTCATTTAAGCAGGCATGCACGATGAACTGAAAGTGCTACACAACATTTTTGCCAGAAACGATCACAAAGTGAGCTTCTCCACATTACAATGGGCTCTGGAGAAAGGCACTTATTTGGGACCTTTTCTTTTTTGAAATGACGTCATATTGCTGCCAGTAGAAACTTAATGCAACACGAGGGGTTCTGCTATCAGCAATAAACATGGGGGCCTGACTGGACTGACAAAATCTTGACTGACTTGACACCAATACGCAAGATTGCACCCAGACGTGACAAAAGGGTGGATGTATGTATGTTTTTTACAGGAGCAGAAAGATGACAGCAACATCCTGGGTTTGCATAAGCTTGTGGGCCATGCAGACTTAACCTTTTAGTTGCCACTTTCTGTGTGTATTTACCAGCAGTGTGTTATTTCTGACCATGTATTGCTTACAATGCAAAGGTCACTGTGAGAAAGTGTGCATACAGATGGACTGTGCTAACATCTAGATCACTTTTTCCACAGCACATGGTTAATCATGTGATTTAATCACATGATTTACAGCAGGACACACCACTTGCTAATGTTTTTTTTTGTTTGTTTTTTTTTTTTTTTAAATACAGGGTTACAGGCCTGGAGCGGAGCTACTCCAGGGGAGAAGCCTTGGAATTTTTAAGAGACAATGAACATCTTTCTTCTGCATCTCTGATTGTGTTGAACTGACACATGGGAAGGACCATGTGGCAAAAGAGGGTTTTCCAGGGGAGTTTTATTTTTTTTAAATATTTAATATTATTTTAATATTTCTAGGATTGTACCATTTGGCTTCCTAGAAACCGTCATGAGAAGATTTTTGAACAACAGTAAAATCCAAAAAGGTGGAAGAGATTCTGTGGTGAGGAGGACGACAGGGGTGTACGACATAATTCTTGATATCTATAAATGGAACAAGATGGTCTTTTTCATTATGTACAGAGTTACAAATCTCTGTTAATAAAAGGAAAAATCATTAACGGAGAAAGAAAGCCTTTATCATAGCAGACAAATTAGGATTCAGCCTTAATAATTATCTCTTAAAAATAATGTGGTTTGTGTTGTAACTAAGTTTAGACCACACAATCTGAGGTGGAGGAAAACTTAACAGAGCAGGTCAGATTCAGAGTCTCACCCTTCCTCAGACTTATACTGCCAGTGATCTTTATAACTATGAGAGAAAAAAAAAAAAAAAAAGGATAAACTGACTGTTACGACCCTGCTCGAGGCCGCAACATAAAAAAAGGAGACGAATAGCAGAGTGTAGGTAGGAAGAGGTTTTATCTTATAATGGATAGGAGGTTGGCTGAAATGGCTGGTGACACCAAGGCAAACGCAAGTGAGCTCCCTGAGAAGCTTGCCTCAGGTATGCTTTTATCCACACCTGACTAGGTGTGGCCAATTAGCACCAGCTGAAAACATTGAGGAGATTAGGGGATGCAGAGGGACGTAACACCTCCTCCCTCAAAAGGGTTCCTCTAGGACCCATAAACAAATTAAAAGCCCCTCTGAAGCCTTGATCCCTCAAAAATAAGCCCTCAAAAAGCATACACTTGAGTACTTTAATACCAGGTCTCCTAACACAACTAAATACTGACATTTCATTAGTTAGCATCTTTAAGCATGGATGCCCCGTCATGAGGATCTGAAGTTGCCACACTGAACACACACAAAGTAACATGTGACCAACACAAAGGAGTACAGTCACAAACCCAAAATGATTACCTGACCTGCTACAACACAAAACCAAAAGTAGCAGCAAATAATCCCAACTAAGTGATCTGTTGTCTCCACCACACAAACAGTCACATACAAGTGGCCCTATACCACAACAAGTTACTTTATTCCAAAAAGTTCAGTAAAGCAAGCTACACTAGTGACCAACCACAAAATGGAGAGCTATGGCCACACAATGATCACATCAAGGGTGGCTCAGCACCCCTCAGTGTTATTGCCATCACCTGGCCAACAACACTCACAAGTGATCCAACAAAATAGCTATATTCCCCGCAACACTAAAGGTCACAACATAAAACACTCACCTCACAAGGATCTCTTTAGCATCCATCAACACTGACATATTAGATGCACACACAGTACACATTATGCCAACTTAAAAACAACCTACCCGCCTCAGCTACAAGACCATGTCTTAACCTCCTGCCAAGTTTGGTGCCACTAATTCACTTTGAGCAACTCCCAGCCTAAAACGCTAAAAAAAAAAAAAAAAAAACAATAAAACTTTACCTGTCTAGTCTTCAGTGGTGTACCGGGCTCGAGGCACCTTTAAACGCAAACTCAAGGGTAGGCAGCAGACCAGGGGTACAGTCTCCCACCAAACCCTGAAGCGTACCCCCACCCAGGATAACCACCAAACACAAAAAACTAAAACAACAAAGCAAAACAACAAACAAGTGCTTCGATGGAAGGGCAGCACAGCCACCCAGCTGAAACACACTTACTAAAGGGAGTCTGCCCAATTACAGTGAACACCATCACTCACCCACTTAAAAGCAATACAAAAAACTGATATTCAGTCTCCACTAAAATGTCCAAACAATCCCGGACGAGCCCCCACTTATGTTACGACCCGGCTCGAGGCCGCAACATAAAAAAAGGAGACGAATAGCAGAGTGTAGGTAGGAAGAGGTTTTATCTTATAATGGATAGGAGGTTGGCTGAAATGGCTGGTGACACCAAGGCAAACGCAAGTGAGCTCCCTGGGAAGCTTGCCTCAGGTATGCTTTTATCCACACCTGACTAGGTGTGGCCAATTAGCACCAGCTGAAAACATTGAGGAGATTAGGGGATGCAGAGGGACGTAACACTGACCAATCACATAACTTCCAAAACTTTCAAATTTTTTCATCAAGATAGAAAAAAAATATTAAATAGTAAAAGCAGTCACAGTTCACATACATTTTTTCTTTATTTGTTTCACAAGTGAAGCTGATTTTACAGGTGGTACTGGGTTATGGTATTATGATAACTGTTAAATGAGCTGTGTATTTGTGTTTATCAGCCACATAAATTTGGGTACGTCGCACAAAAAATTAGGAAATTTGTGTTTGGTCGATTATTTCTTTGTTGTAAAAATCCTTCTTGGCACTAAATCTTATATAGTCAGAAAGCCTGTTTATTTCCCCACACATTTGTAGGCTAAGCAGCAGAATTGAGTGTATAGATTGCGTCTATGAATAACTTGCCAAATCTTCTCCACCAAGGCCAAACAACTTATTCTGACTCAAAAAGCATATCAGCACAGAAACCTCTGACCAGCTGTGAAGTTAGTTCATGGGTATGTGTCATAGTTCTGGATCCTTTTGACCCAGCTTTATGAGTTTCATATGTTTAAGTGATATTTTGTATGGCTTATGTTTTAGGTTATTTATTAGTTTAAAGTTAGTCGGTTTTGAGTTTTTTCTATTCCCTGTTTAGTTTCTTGTTTATTAGCTTCCCTAGTGTCTTTGTCCTCTGCTTCACTCTCAGTGTGTCCGTGTTGATGCGTGTTTGTGTCGGCATCCTTGTGTCTTGTTACAGAGTGTCTCTGCTTTCAACTAACACTTCCTCTTTCTTAAGTACCTCTAATGTACTTCCTCTGTCTTTGTGGTCAGTTTCAAGTAGCTTTCTCACATTGCTCAACCCTTGCTCAGAAGCTTATACTTAAAACATTTAAATGTAAACATTTTATACCAGGTAGACTTATTAATACTTCAGTGAATGCAAAAGTTTCCCAGATCACATGCACAGCTTTGTCCTGAGCTCATATAAATGGAGGAGGCTGCACCAAATATGCTGATCAATCTGCTGTAGTGTCCCCTGAGATAAAAGGGAGCTGATAAAACTACATAAATACCATTAATTAATTTACTTAGGCATGGTTCACAAACACGCTGTACCCAGACTCAACAGAAGAGACTCCACAGTGGTCAGCACAGCGTAAAAGATCGACTGCCCCCTCCCCTCTTTCACATCTATACATCCTACTGCCTCAGAGCTGAGAAGATCACAAGAGACTCCACCCATCCTGCAGCCCACCTGTTTGACCTGCTGGCCTCAGGTAGATGCTACAGGTGCATCCAAACCAGGACTAGCAGACCCCAGTCCAGTTTTTATCATTTAAGGCGACTGGCAAGAGTGAAATCTTTTCTTTCTAGGCAGCACCTCGAAATAGTGATCCATGGTTTTGTTTCTTCCCATCTAGACTACTGTAACTCACTTTGTGTGGGGGTCAGTCAGTTGCTGCTCTCACATCTTCAGCTGGTTCAAAATACCGCAGCACGACTGCTAACAGGAACTCGTAAAAGAGAGCATATATCCTCTGTGCTGGCCTGGCTGGTTGTTTTAAAGTGCTTTATAAATAAAGGTGATGATGATGTTGACGATGTTGAGAATTTCTTGATGTTAAACAGGATTTTTTTCCTTCCCACTGTCACTAAGTACTTCCTCACAGGGGGTCATGTGATTGTTGAGGCTTTCTATGTAATATTGTAGGGTTTTACCTTACAATATAAAGTGCCTTGAGGAAACTGTTGTTGTGATTTGGCGCTGTATGTATGTATATATATATATACATATATATATATACATACATATATATATATACATAACCTCATATCGCATCACTGTACTCACTGTCTAATTACTTCCTCTTCTAACGTAAAGGTTAAACTATCACTGCCAGCCTGTATGTTTACTGATGACGCAACAGAGAGTAAAACCATTTTGTAACCAGTCCCTGACCTAAATATTTGCATGTCAACAATCCCCACTATTGTACACTGTAATATACGCAGTACACTGTTCACCTTAATTTATGATTTAGAGGCAATATTTGGGTTCAAACTAAAAGAAACAATTCACTCCAAACATCAGGTTAATGTTTGCTTTGGCTTTCACCATTTGCAATATTAGCCAGGTGAAGGGAAATTTCTACACTCAATATTAAAGTGCTATACTCTATTATAGTTATACATTCATTTCATTTCAGACATGCAGGATGTGTTTTAAAGGACACAGAAAGAGCCACTGAAAATCCAGCACCTTTGAAACTGAAATAAGCTTAAACTTTAAGGCAAAGTAGATTACATTAATTTATTAAGCCGTGAATCAGTTTCAGCACAGCAGAATGGTTGAGAAATCACTTCACAACTGTAAAAGGCCAAGAAACATGCATATCTGACTGATGTGCATGTTGTATTATAAGTGAGGAAAATCCCAAAGACCAGTGTTAGTGAATTATGCTGTTCCCCAGCATCTCTTAAAAATGATGTCGTGCTGCCTAAACAAAGTACTGTTCAGTTAGAAGTAAGAGATATTTCTCTCTGTTACTACACACACTTTAGGAAATCACAAACATACTACAATTAGAATTATAAGACAAAATCTGTGGATACCAGCCGATAATACCGTCTAACCTGAAAATAAATAGGTTAACATTTACGTCATTAGTCAAACACTGCCCTCTGCTGGACACATGTTGCTCTGAAACATCCTTCAGCATCCGCAAAATGTGCAATAACCTCAACTATTTGTAACCACAAAAATGTTACAGATTTTGTTATATCTGTTTACTACATATTTTCTAACTTAATACAGCCACTTGTATTTTTCTATTGTATTCTCTATTCTATTCAAAGAGAAAGGACAGCAATATTCAGGTAGAAGAAACAGATTTTAAGGGCTGTGTGAGTGCTTGTGTCGTCTGACTGGCAGAGATGAACGTTCAATTTCAATGTATCACATGCTGGGAAAGAAAGCATGTCAATGTTGCTGACACACTGGTTTAAGTTGTCATTTGTGTTGATGTTTGGGCCAGGGGTCTGCAGATATGGAATGGTTTTAGGACACAGGACTACAAATCATCATTCAACAATGTGGGGTCACTAGAAGACTGTGCTCTAGGGACCGATGAATGCGGGTCATGGTTGACAGCTACACAGAAGTGCTGGAGAAGCAAGAACCCCGGCTAGCCTTGGGCCGATCCTGCCAGTTCTCAGCTAAGCGCTGCTAAATGTGCCTCCATATTATGCCTAAAATAATGTGCCTCCATGTGCCTTCCAACTCATTAGTGGGAAGACAATTTTAATTTAGACTTTTGCTCAAATCAAATAGTTAATATTATTAGACTGTGTAAAAACAGCTGAGAGAGAGAAAAGTTGACCTGTCCTTTTCCTGAAAAATTTCAGTTGATTAATATTTGCTCAAAATGAGAACTATAATGGGCTTTAAGAAGTATATTTTTGGCTGACCAATATGCCAATATATTTATACTTCTCAATTAAAACATCAAAAACCAATCTGAGACCATTAATCATTGAGATGGTTCCATCTTGGGCTCCTAAATGGACACTCTGATACCTTAATAATGGTTTTAATTAACTCCATAACAAAACATTCCTCAAATTCCATTGGTTATATTATTCACACTTCACTCACTGCCTCATCTCGCCCTTCTACCCTTTCTGGTTCACAGTGTTTCAACTCCATTATCACATTCTTCTCTTGGCCCTCCAATATATCTCCTTCCTCCCCAGCATCATCTCCCCATTGTTCTTTGACCGCTTTCTTAATTTCAGCATAGTCTGTCTTTGTGCTCTCTTGCTTCCTTGCTGCCTCCCTGCCACTGTTTCTTTTCAACAGAGAAAAATCTATATTGGCATACTCCACTTCCTTTGGCTCACTGTTTGAGCTTAGAGTCTGATTGTCTTGTAATGCTTGACTATTATATACCTGTTAAAGACATGAAAACACAGGGAGAATCACACAGCTATGTGGGAGGACGCGACACTGAACACAGGAAGACAGAGGTGTTAAATACACACATGAGGTGATCAGGAGAAGTGGCAACACATGGGGAAATGGCTTAAACAAATGAACATAACGGTGTCACAGGGGAAGTGTAAAACTAAACACTAAATGCCCTGACAATCAGCTTGATGAAAGAACTGAAGCTTAATTAAGCAATTGCTTAAAATGTACTTTCAAAAAGATTAACTGTTAAAGAAGACATGCCAAGGATTTGAAACATATTCTCAGCTAAAACTCATGGTGTCCCTTTATGCATGAAATTAATATTGCATAGATTTACTCTTCAATTCTAATTACTGTTAAAGAGAGACAGTGAAAGTGGACATTATATCCTTAGTTTCTTAAGATAAAACTCACTGTTGCAGCCAGGGAAAGTATAAAGATGACCCCCTTAAACTTTTAGTTTTAGAGTCCTTACTTTCCATAGTGTTATTTGTTTGTTATTAGTTAGTTAACATAAACTAATGTAAGGCTACTGACCCAGACACTATATTAAGTAATCAGTATTCAGTAATCAGTTTTCAGAATATGTTACTCTCATTGAGTAACATAACGGAATACGTTACAAAATACATTTTGGGGCATTTATTCTGTAATCTGTAGTGGAATACATTTTGAAAGTAATCTTTTCAACACTGCCAGTGTGTAAGCTACATACACGTACACATGTAGGTTTGTAAAACAATGCTGTATTCTGACTTTCCATAAAAATGTCAAAAGACAGTGATTTCCCATTAACCTCATGCTGCCAGTAAGGGACAACCAAAGGATGGCCTGCAGGCCATGCGATGCCCATGTCTGATCTCAATTGACTAAATACTCAGCTACTTTTAGATTTGTAATGGTCTACATAGAGTCCAATAAGTAGAACTATATAAGAAAATAATGTAGAATAATGTAATAGATTAAGAAAACTGATTTTTTTTTTCTTGGCTACAGGAGGCCTTGTAGTGTATGAAACATCTAGCATAATATTAACAGCCAGTCCTGCATTACCATGGTAAAAATGAATCAAAAAACATGGGCAGGCAGGTGAGTTTCCCAAAACCTGAATGCTGTTGTTGTGCTAGTACAACTGTGGGCCTTAGATTCCAGAAGGGATCATGGGTTTCTAAGGCAGTGTGGGAAGAATTGAAGGAAGGTAGTAGCACGTAAACCAGACACAATGATAACTGAATTGAACTATCAAAAAACAAATTTATACAAGGTTGATTGATTTACCACAGATCACACACACTCAGATCATGTCTGAAGGCGACATTAACACTTTCTGGCACATTCTGGCACCAAAACATTCTTCAGCATATCTGTGTTATAAGCATGATTCAAATAACCTCAGACCTGGATTTACTGATACCTGGTCATGATAAGTAAGTTGAGACAGATTCCTTAAGACTAGGCCGTCTGTCAGAGTAACAAATGATCTGATGTCTTTAATAAGGGGGGATAGAAAATGACGCCCTCTAGAAAGTGAGAACTGTCTTAAAAGAATGCAACAAGGCTCCCTCAATCTAGGAATGAAAAGATGTCACATCATTTGATGGAAATGAAAATTTTCAACTTATGGAGGGTTGAATTCACAGACACCTGAAAATGTAAACAGACCCTTGTACTGCAAGATTAACCTTAGTGTCCCAGTCCTGGACTGTTTTTTTAACCAGGAGGATCCCAGGCCTGATTTTTGTTGATGCATTATAAATATTCTCGTTTTATTGTTATTGTTATTTACTTTATTCTTATTAAATAAATATCCATTTAAAATTGTTCAGAGTTAGCATTATGTTCACGTTAAAAATACCTGTAAATAAAATGAGTTCTGTAGGAATGTTTAGCTTATTTTAGAGTTTAGGAATGTGTTAGATAGGATATAGAATTGTGAGACACTGACACTGCCCTGGATATAAATGAAGGCCTGACTGTGTCATGAACTTAGGAGTAGATCTTAGGAGACCCTCCCCCCAGTTGAACTGTGAAAGTAAGACAAAGAGGAGTTAATGCTGAGTGGAAATTCCCCAGAGGATACCTGGGTGGGGGTCTCAAAGTTTGTAACTTGATAATTGTGGTCTGGAAGGGAGATGGACTTTTATGACCGGCAGGGAGTCACGTACACAGAGACACACACACACACACACACACACACACACACACACACACACACACACACACACACACACGAACACAGTGCTTAAACTGTTACACTCACACATCCACATGCACACTCACTCACGTGCACTCACATAGACACGTGGGTACGCGCACTTCTTCAGTTCTTCACTTGGATGAGTAACGAAACGTGTCTTCATTGTGTTTAGTTTTACACTTCCCCTGTGACACCGTTATGTTCATTTGTTTAAGCCATTTCCCCATGTGTTGCCACTTCTCCTGATCACCTCATGTGTGTATTTAACACCTCTGTCTTCCTGTGTTCAGTGTCGCGTCCTCCCACATAGCTGTGTGATTCTCCCTGTGTTTTCATGTATGATTTATTGTTAGTTTTCCCAATTTTGTACCGTTTTCCCTTGTTTTCAGCAATAAAGCCGTGCTTTTGAGTTCATGTTCCATCTCGGTGAGTTTTGCATTTGGGTCCTCTCCTGCCTACACACAGCCATTTTGTGACACTAACAACACAACCACTACAAAAATTTTACTTTTGTACCACCAGTTTTTCATGTACTTACATTTAAAAGTGTATTCCTCTCCAACATTAACTCCCACTTCATCCGCGATTGTTAAGAGAAAAATTCTCCTGTATGACCCGCAATGAATCCTGGGATATGGTGGGCCACGAAGGATACACCCGACCCACCCTTCAAATCTGGGAGAAAGGAGGATGCATTTGTTGCCCCATTTGGAGGTCTCTTCGAATTTGGACAGACTTCGTCGTGTCACTGTGACATAATTGCCTACAAATGCGGCCATCTTTGGACTTAGCCATTGAGAGAAGGTCAAGGGTTTGCAGAACTATCAACAAAGCAAAGGGTGATCTAAAATATAAAACATATTTAGAGTTATTTATCAATTTCTTCTTTGCTACATAATTCCATATATCTTGCTTCATATTATTGATTTCTTCAGTATGTATCTAGCTGTTCTGTAGCTATTTTAATAAATTTAACTTTCACTACTATTCAGTGAGTCAGATGATTATGAGTGATCAATCCCAGTGTCTCTACTTTAAACTGAAATGTCATTTATGTCATTTCCTCCTTCTTATTTGTTTCCTTTGTCTTTGTGAAAAGTGTCTTGTAAATTACTCTATATACTGCTAGTCATTATTGCCCCTGTCAAGAATACCAGAATACCAAGAATACCATTTTCATATATATATTATACTAATAATATATATTGATTGTGTGTAATCAGCTAGATCAGGTACTGCAGGTGGAAATTCAGTTTGAAAATACTTACAGTTACACATTATCGAAGCACACCAGCTTCACCAGATTCTTTGATAGCAAGAAGTCACTCGGAGACGTGAAGTCCAACTTCAACTCTTTATTCAGAAAAGCATATGCATATGGAGAAACTCTCAGCCGCACAGAGTATGATTCACAGTATGATCTGGTGAGCTCTAGTGACAGAGAGCCTTGTTGGTTTGCAGCTAGTGAGCTGTGTGTGGTGACTGATTGCTCCTGCTCTGTGGAGAGGAGTGTGTGTTTGGTGATTAATCCTTCTTTTACTTACTTTTCAGTTTACTGACCAACACCTGAGTTTTCTTTCATTAAAAGGTAGCAGCTTGTCAGTCTCTCTTTGTTTAGTTATTAATAGAAACATTAATAAATACCGGTTAATTTAACCATTTTGCTTCCCTGTCTCCTTTTTTCAACCTGAATACCTTTTGTTACCTTCCCTCATCCCCTGCACCTTTTTAGGGGAACACAACAGTTCTCAAGAGGATTTAAACCAAGTAAATAATAGAAAAAAAATGCATTTTTATTGATCAATACTCTGTCAACTAATATCAAAAACATATCACATGAAATGACGTTACTCAAACATGACCACATGTGGCATCAGATAACTTCCTGTTCTCACTTTGTAAGTAACAGACTTACTGTGAGCTTTAGTTTGGTGTGAGATATTTTGATATTTAAAGTTAGAGGCAGTCTGGTTCACTCGAATGGTGTCAAATTGGCACTTAAATGCAATCGAATCATAATAAAAAGCAATAATACTGTGATTATCTGTGAGAAATCTCAAATCTGTTGCTGTCTGGATCAGACCTGCAGTGCTGTACAGAGACTAACTGCTGGCAGATGTCTGAAGTGTGGATCAGATGAAATGCTAATTGATCTGTGTATCTGTGTCCATCAGCTACTTCAGTTTGGATACTTGCTGCAAAAAAAAAGAGGAAATTTGTGTTTAGTTGATCATTTCTTTTTTGTAACAATTCTTCTGAAAAACTCAATAGTTTTGTTGACGTTTCACTCATGAGTACTATAAAATAGCATGCTGAAACTGCAAGTATGGTGTTAAGAAGTGGGCCTCAAAACCGTTTCCTCCTGAAACTTCCATAATACACAGGTCCAGCAAATCAATAGGTTCCTATTCCTAATTAAAACGAATCCTTCTTCTGGTAAAATGTAATTATTATGAAAGCAAAACCATTCAGGCCATGTTAAATCTATTATCAGTTTCTCTCACTGGACTCTGCTGCTGCAACCAGCTGCAACTGTGTCGTACAACCTCTCTCCTTCCTCCTTTCTCTATCTTTTACAGAGACGGGCCAAAATCTACACCATTCAACTAATCCCAGTACTCAACTCCAAACACCTGGCAGACTAGACTGAAATCTTCACTCCCACATGTGTGTGGCTTATATCTTTGACAAACAAAAACAAATGCATGCAATAATTGAACAGAATAGTAGAATAATTGTTGCCTTGTTAGCTACAACCTGCTAAACCTTCAAAGATAAGAGAAAAGAACAAAAAAAGCTTGATTTGCAGCTGTAGACCGTTGAACAATTTTATTAAACTCTATGTATAAATTGAAATAGAAAGTTTAATATATTACATATTAACCCTGGAGAACCCATGGGGTCGGATCTGACCCCATGGGTTCTCCAGGGTTAAAAATCTCATTTATTTACAATGCAATTTAAAAACTAATTAACAAATATTAAGCTTTAATTTAATAGATAATTTAAATTAAAAGTTGTAATACCAGAGTATACAATGAAACAAATTAATTACATCACCAAAGTATTGACAACAGGCTGCCATTACAATCACACAGCTTTCTGAAACCTGACTTTTCAGTTTATATGTTGTGCAATAACATCATAATCTGGTGACACATCCGCTTTTTGCAGTGACATGTAGGTTCTCTCCTCCTGATGTAGGTTCACCTTTTTTCTTGAATTCCTTTGATGAGAAGAAACAGAAGCCAATTATTGTCTAAAACTCTTGACTGCATTCAAAGAGTCAAAAAAACATAAAAATACATGTGGAGAAACATACCAAAGGAACCATATGTAGGTTATGCAGAAAGCATTCAAAGTGAGAGATACACCAGCAACAATCCAGGGAAGAACTGTACTGTAAGAACCACAGTGTTTCACACGAGCTGCTGTAAGACAGAAGAGAGCAGATGCACACACATATTTTATATATGTAAACACACATACACACACACACACACACATGGGGGGGCTAAAATGCTGTGGGAGCAAAGAAAGGTGACAGATGTAAGCTTAGCTTTGTATTTTCCCCCCATATAATATCAAATAGTTTTTCTTTTTTTTATTTTAACGTTTCCAGAAACCACAGCTGAGAGGCTAAACAGCCACATGTGTCCAGTGAGCTGCTGGATGTCAACCTCTACATGTATACAGTTGTATACATACTGCACATATTTCGTCACGTTGACTGATGTGTAGAATGTTGTTGAGAAATGCTTAATGCAAATATTTCCTTTGTTTTGGATCTTTTTTTAAAATTATTTTTGTGTTTGAAAATACAAAATGATTTTGCAGCGCGCGATTCAATCACCATTGTCCTGAATGTGAGACTTTTCTGCTGCTGCAGTTAAAGTGCAGATGCAGTCAAGATAAAAAAAATACTGAAATGCACCTTTTTGTTGTTTGAAACAATATTTTCCTTTGCTGGAATGAAAATCAGCAATGTTCTGTGGCATACTACTAGGAATAAATGCTCTGGATAGTTTTTGTTCTTAATTAAATTATATTTTGGTATTTTATTTTATTTATTGCAGCTTTATTATCTACTGTACTTGTATTTAAATAACATATAAGTAAACCATTTGGTAGAGATCAATATTTAAAAACTATAGGATCTATTGAAAAAAAAAAAAGATTGTGGTTATTATTCACCCAAGACAATAAGAAATGCAAACAAAGAAAAATCCATCTCCAAAGTCTAATTCGAATTTCTGGAGCTCTTTTTTTTTCTGGAGAAAAGGTAATTTTCACAGAATATGTTTACAAATATATATTAAAATCTATCTACGGAGAGAACCTGATAATAATTTTTAAAGTTAATGCTGCACCTGTAGCAATTTCTGACCAAACAGCACACAATTGAATAAAGTTTTACTCTATATCTATAAATAAAGAACATACATTTGTACATCGTCTTTAACTTTTCAAAATTATTTTAAATGACATTTTTAACATTTTTTTAAAAAATACAAGTAGTCATTGGTATCACTGTCTAAACATTTCAAAGCCAATATACACAGGTGTTGAGATGATATCACATATTTAACGAGGTGTGGCTGTAAGAGTTATTCAAAAGAATTACACTAATCTAAACTCACCATTTCAGGTACCAGATGAAACAAATATGACCACTGCTAAAAATGTTCTGCTTAAAAGCACAAAGTTGTGTACTTACATATCACTGTGATATTGACATCCTTCTTCAGGGTATTGTTCATATATGTAACTGCACAGATGTACTGTCCCGAATGATCTGGTTTCACATTCTCAATGACAAGCCTGGCTGATCCAGAATAACTGTGCAGGTTTGTGTCAGAACCAAGTTTAGACCACACAATCAGAGATGGAGGGAAACTTTCAACACTGCAGGTAAGATACAGAACATCTCCCTCCCTAACAGTTGTAACACCACTGATTGTAATTTCTTTCTTATCTGTGAGATAAAAATATACATTTTACAATCATGTTATTTCCTTTTAAAACTCTCCGCTGATCATTCAATAGATTTAAAAAATAAATGAATAAATACAAAAAATCAGAGGTTACAAAGTACTCACGGTTCACATTTACAGTCAAAGTCTTCTCTGTACTTTTTCCCCCTGTGTGGATGTTGCAGGTGACACTAGTGTCATGATGCTCAGCTGAAGGATTGAAGGTTAAAGTTGAGATGTGTCTCTGTGTGAAAGCCGTCAGATTCTCAGTCTTGAAATCAGTGCTGTTTCCTGTAATGTAAGATTCAGTCCCTCCTGCTCCTCTCCATGTCCAGGTGATTTCAGGAACAGATCCAGAGCAGAGACCAGGAGCAGTGCAGGTCAGTGTGGCCTGCTGTCCCTCTGTCAGTGTGGGAATCATTACTGTGGGCTTCTGATTAAGACCTAATGGAAATAAATTGCATTTATAGAAACAGATTAACTATCTGAAGTTTGTCTAGTACATCAATCTGTTTTTTTCAAATAATAAGATATTTAATGAAAATGGTTAATGAAAAGCACAAGTTTTATCAGGAACTGCTGCAGTTCCTACCAGCTACCATAGAGGTCAACAATTCCCAAAAAGAATGTATACTTTATTAAGGCCTTAAAAATACTAAATATGTTATTGTACATAAACAAATATCTTGTTTGTCTGCATGATTGTCCTTGAAAAAGCTTTTTTCACCTTCAAAAGAAGCATTTACTCTTGGAATGAATGTGAATCCATTTGGTTGTTTATTCAGTTCACCAGTAACTCTGAGCTGATATGATCCAGAATCAGACTCTTTGAGATCATTAATGATGATGCTGCAGTTGTTCTGACTCACATCAGGCTCTAAACGTGACACTCGTCCTTCAAACCCAGACTGAGCTTTTGTGTCTGTGTTTTTGTTGCTGTGAAATATTATGTCAGCATCACTGCAAAATTTTTGAGATGCTTCACATTTGTACCAAACTATATGTTTGAGTGTAAAGTTAGCAGCAGTAGTGAAAGAACACGGGATCACAACACAGAGTCCAGCCTCTGCTGTTAGTTCTCGCTCACTCAGAGTAACACAGTATCCTCTAACACAGTGTTGTTGTCCCCAGGCTGAGGCATCTGTTAATGCAAAGGGAAAGACAAATATAGTGAGAAAAAATATTTAGTTTACAACAATAAACATAATATCTAATTAAAGATACTACAGTCACTTTTATGTTTTTACAATCTGCTTGTTTGTGCTGTAGCCTACACAGCTACTATGGTTTTCACATTTCATAGCCTATTATATCCAGCTATGAAATATTCCTGGATATTGATTAACAATATCTCGGGACATGTTTAACAAAAGATTAAATTAAAATGGCACACAAGCCAACAGATAGTAAAGACACAAATTTATGATGAACTGTGGGTAATAATAAATTCTTATCATCTGGATAAATTTCAGAAAAAGAGTGTCACATACAAATATAAAAAAAAATCAAATACAAATATAGCAGAATTAAAATAAAGGAGAAGATACAAACCTGTGTCAGCAATGCTGCCTTTTACAGAGACAAACAGAGCCGACCAGATGAGAACAAACATGTTCGATGCTCGAGACGTTCAGTCTCTCCCTCCACAGAATAACTTATCCAGCAGATGAAGCAAACATGCAGAAATCAAAACAAAAAATAAAATTAAAAAAAGTCAACAGTTCACATCACACAGCTCAAAAAAGATGTATAATATATATATATATATATAATATAATATAAATGTATATTAACTGCCAAATAAGAGGCTAGCATTAGGTCACTCATAATATTTTATTCATAAATACTGGTCTTATTCACCATCACTGCTACAGATGTGAAAAAGTCTTTACATTTCTTCTTTTAAAAAAGATTTTTTGAACCACGTTAAATTTTATTTTTACCTGTTTTGCTTTGTTCTTCAAAACTTCTCTTCTCACTGATGTCTGCTGACTCTCTAAACTGAAGTTTTTCATCTTCGTCTCTCTTCTCTTTTTTCTTCCTCCTTCTTGCAACAAGATTTCAGGAAGTTTCTCAGTAAACCACTCAACTTTACAGACTGACATTCAAGTTCCTCTGTATGCTATATATAATTATATTTTTTTAATTGTTTATTAAATAATTTACCTTTTTAAAACATAATGTTATCTTGAGATTTTAAGATTGCAGCAATGGCGCTCCAACAAGTTCTAAATATTCATATAGCATCAAATCATCATCATTCACCTCATGGCCCTTTACACTGTCAGGTAAAGACCCCACAATATTAGAGTGAAAACACAACTTGTATATGACATTTAGCTTATCTTTACATTACTTCAAAATCATACAACCGATACAACATTATTTTATTGCTATATAAGTGCTTTCTTTTGTACTCAGTTAAAAAAAAAAGTTCCCTGAGACAGATTGAATGCTTTAAAGAGCTTAAGAATTTAAAATAAACTCCTCTTCTCTCATTCCCCTTATTTCTGCATATTTAGTCATATTTCATTCCCAAATATGCAGAAGTTTTTGCTGCCTCTCTGCAAACACTTCTGCATATTTAGTCATATTTCATGCCCAAATATGCAGAAGTTTTTGCTGCCTCTCTGCAAACACTGCTGCATGTTTAAGCTTCTTATGTATCCATTTATATTCTGCACCATCTCTACTGCTCTTAGTATTGCTATGTAATTCATTTTAACATTATTATAGCAATGCACTGCTCTGCTCTGCATGTGTATTTGTGAAAATTATTTTTAACCATTTAAAATAAGATCAGTGCAGCAGATTGTTGTATGCGTGAGTCTACATAGCTGGACCCAGAGGATTGAGATCACCAACATTATATATGTCATAAAAAATTCTCTTCAGTCTTTGTCACATTACGATTGGCTTACTGACTTTCCTCTGAATTTGATGCCTGCTTTCACAGAATTCTAAGATTTAAGCTGAGACAGACTGTTTTGACCTTAAACACTGAGTCATATTTATTAGAAATGAATGATACTTCCCAGATATCAAATTTTAACAACTTAATAGATTTATTAAAAGCAGCTAGTTATTATTTTTCAAAATATTCATGAATACCACACATTCATTCATCCATCCATTTTCTTACCCTAATCTTTATCAGGGTCTTGGGCCCCCTGGGCGGGGGGAATAAAACAGTGTTGAGCTCTATTGTTCTTGTTACGGCCTTAGCAGGGCCTTTTCCTGAGATTGCCCTTGTGTGGGTGTGTCCTGCCATCTGTCCTGCCATCTCTCCTGCCTTAGGTGCCATCTTTTTGGTACAGGTAACTCCCATCAGCAGTAAGAAGTACTTAAGGCCAGAGAAAGGTGAGCTCTAGTGCCAGAGAGCCTTATTGGTTTGTAGCTAGTGAGCTGTATGTATGGTGATTAATTACTCCTGCTCTGTGGAGAGGAGTGTGTGTTTGGTGACTAATCCTTTTGTACTTACTTTTCAGTTTACTGACCAACACCTGAGTTTTGTTGTTTTCTTTCCTTAAAAGGTGATAGCACCTTATCTGTCTCTGTGTTTAGTTATTAAATTAGTTTAAACTAAGTATATAATAGAAAAAAGTGTTATCTTTATTGATCAATACTCTGTTACTAGGCTTTCTGCATCAGACCTGCAGTGCTGTACAGAAACTAACAGCTGGCGTACGTCATACATTTTACTTATCAGTACTATAAACATGCATGCTGAAACTGCAAATATGCTGTTAAGAAGTTAGTCTCAGAACAAAACGGCCACAGTACAAGAAAGGAAGAAGTTCTAACAGTGACCAGTAGAAAACCAATAGAAATTCATCACGCTTATTCCATCACAAGGTTTATTTTTCTTTCGAAGCAGATGAGTGCCTGAAGATGTAGTTCTGGCCTGCAATCCAAGGCCCAAGGACACCAGGGTCAGAATTATCAGCATGGTTGTAAACAGGAGGTAGTGTTCACTACAAACAGTTAATTGCTTAGCAGTCTTGCATCTTCCAGAGAAAGACTTTCCCCCCACCTTAATAGGCCTTGCATTAGTAGGGAGTTTGTTTCCACACCAGATCCTGGGAATTCAACTCTCAAGCTCTTCCTCTCTAGGTCTTGAAGAATGTTATCTGGTTGGTCAACTCCTAATTACAGAGTAAGCATTTCCTCCTTAAACTTCCATAATATACAGGTCCAGCAACAGGTTCCTATCCTGTCCTATCAAAACAAATCCACAATAATCCTAATTAAACTGAATAATTCTTCTGGTAAAATTGAATTATTATAAAAGCAAAACCATCCGGGCCATGTTAAATCCATTTTCCTTTCAAATATCCCTATCTGTCACTGGAGTCTGCTGCTGCAACCAGCTGCAACTGTGTCGTGCAACCGCTCACTTTCCTGCTTTCTCTTCCAAATTCCTCCTTTCTCTCCCTTTAACAGAGAAGGGCCAAAATCTACACCAGTCAACTAGTCTCAACTCCAAATAGTTGGCAGCTGAACTAGACTGAATTCTCCTTCCCACATGCGTGTGGCTGATATCTTACACAAACATAAACGAAAACAAGAGAATGCAATAACTGAACAGGAACCCAGTGTTTTATGGGATATTCTATATACATATACACATACATATACATAGCAGTAATCTGAATATTAAATTATATCATTTGTGAAACACTGAATATTGACAAGGTGAAACAGCTGTGGAGCTCAAGCAGTCTAAGATTTAAGCTGAGACAGACTGTTTTGAATGAGTCATATTTATTAGAAATGAATGATACTTCCTAGACATGAAATTTTATCAACTGAATGGATTTATTATTATTTTTCAAAATGTTCATTAACACAACGCTTAAATTACACACATTCATTCATCCATCCATTCTCTTACGCTAATCCTTATCAGGGTCCCGGGCGCCCTGTGGGGGGTGGCAATAAAACATATATAGTGTTGAACTCTAATGTTCTCAAGAGGTTTTAAACCAAGTAAATAACAGAAACAAGCGTCATTTTTATTGATCAGTTCTGTGTAAACTAATATCAAGCTGTAAAGACTTCTGTATGTTGTTTTTAGTAACCCTTACACTGGCATTGTTATTGTATACTTAAGAAGTGTTTTGGGACTTTTGTCATTAGCATTAGAACTACTGAAGCTAGTTATGTCAAAAGCTTTAAATGGATTATTTGGTATGGAACAAATGATTTGGTCAACCTGATGATGGTGCCGGATAAAAACTGAAAAAGAAAATAAATGATCTTATGCAAAAGAGGAAAAAAATAAATGCATTTACTTAACAAAAAGACATGTTTTTCTGGAAGAATACAAAGCACAAAACATGGTGTAAAAGGGCATTTTGTGAAAGCACAAAAAGAAAATTCCAAAGGTCATTTGGCACACTTTGGCTGCACACTTTCAAATGTATTTAACCAGACAATGTCAGTGTTGGCCATCTGCCACCTGAAAAAATCTGCAAAATACATCAAGAACAGAGTCAAGAAAAAGATAAGCCACTATATTTACTGCTACTGCTAAATGTCACTGGGCAAGATTTTATAGTAAAGCAGTATAGGTATAGAACATTTGCTTAACCATAACATTTTTCTAATACTTGTAATCACTAAACTACTGCAGAGCACTATATTCAGAGGTAACACTCTGTAAGATTTGATTTGTTAATATTTGTGAAGTTCACAGCATAGAGAAAATTGTTTTACAGTTAGTTATTCCAACACAAAATGGAAATCCATCCATCCATCCATTACATCTGATGAGATCAATATTTATCCTTAGCAACTATACAAAAGAATTCCTCAAATATCAACGATTATGTCATTCACAGTGGAGTACACTGGCTCATCTTCCCCTTCCTTCTTTTCTGGTTCACAGTGTTTCATCTCCCCCTCCAACATTTTACCTTCCTCTCCACCATCATCTACTTGTTCTTTTTTTATTATCTTCTTGATTTCAGCGTACTCCGTCTTTGTGCTTTCTCGCATCCTTGCTGCCTTTCTGCCACTGTGTGTTTTTAACAGGGAAAAATCAATTGTGGCATATTTCACTTCATTTGTCCCACTGTTTGAGTTTAGGGTCTGGTTGTTTTGTAATGCTTGACCATCATATATCTGTTAGGTACAAAGTAAATAGTTTCAGTCATTTATCGGCTACAGGCAGCCCAATATTGTGAATACCATCCATGTATCTTGTATATAGTCTTTCATGCTTCAAAGGGTTTGAGTTCTCATTGGGTGGCCTGAAAATCAGCTTTACACAAGAAAGGGACCTTGCATTACTGTATTTCTGGTTTCCATTTGTGTATTTGTGTATTTATTTTATTGCGTGTTTGTTGTATCATGAATATTGAAGATCAAAGTTTTACTGTGACAGAAAGTTGAGATGTGTCATATTTTAAATCAAACCATCCTATTTGCATGGTTTCTCTCTCCATCTGTCCCTTACTGCATTGCGCTGGAGTACACCTGAGAATTGCCAGGCTGTGTTAAACACCGCCTAGCAGAATAAAGGTGGCATCACTGCTGGATTACCAGCAGCAGTGAGACTTCCACCATATGTATGCGAGATATTTGTGCTGAAACTCATTTGAACTATTTAAAGAGTTATATCAAAAAAGATGAATTAACATAAATACCAGTGGATCATCTGGACGTGTCAGCATCACAAAAGTGTCATTCAAATGTCCAGAACTCTTCATTTCTTTTCTGTAGAAAAGGGCATATTTACAGAAATGATGTTGGAATGAATGTTACATTGCATCTACAGAGAAACATTAAAAATAACTACAAAAATAAATTCAGTACCTGTAGCACTTTTTTGCCAAAAAGCAAACACCTGATGAAAGAACTACACCAATCAAAAATGCAATGATAATTTCCAGAAATCGCCACCTAAGACCCGATGACAGCTCTGCACTCGAAGGAAACAACATGAAAAACCTGTTAACTCGCATATGGCATTGAATTATATACCGCACACCTAATTGTAGTCTAAGGATTGTCTTAATTACATAGGTCATTACATGTGTTAAAAAATGGTAGTAAAAATGTCAAGTGGTTAAAAGTGTTACAGAAAGGGTTTTAATTTAAAACAACAAAAAAAACAAAACTTACCATCTTTTTTGGACAAGTTGTTATTGATCAGCAGGTTTTCTCTTTCTTCTCCATTTCCATTGTTGCTGACACATTCAACAGTGCTGTTGCCATGGTTTTTTACAGTTACACTGACAGTGCTGTTGACTGTGTGGTTTAATACAGTGGTAACGACAGAGTACTCAGTGTGGTGATTCAACAGAGGCCATTTGATGTTAGGTAAAGGAAACCCTTCACTGATGCAAACACAGGTCAAACCCTCAGACTGAAGCACACATCCTGAGCCATTCTGTATCTTTGTATGCCCTATAAACATGTAATCAGAATCATAAAACAGGGGACGCTGCAAGATATAACGTTAATTTGAATTTCAGGCAAAGATACATGCCATCTACTTACAAGTCACAGTTACATCAACATATGAAGTCAGAGTTGTGTACAGATGTTTTACTGTACAGATGTACTGTCCAGAATGTTCTGATGTCACATTATGGACGACAAGTGTAGCTGATCCAGTGTCATTGTGCAGCTTTGTGTTAGAACTAAGTTTAGACCACACAATCACAGGTGGAGGAAAGCTCTCAGCACTACAGGTCAGATTCAGAACATCTCCCTCCTTAACAGTTGTATTCCCAATGATCCGAGCAGCCCTGTCTGTGGAGGATATTTCAGAGGTTTATTTAAGGAGTTCGGAAACAACACTGGCATGTAATCATTCTTCACAGCTTCAACTGCAAAATTAACCTGGAAGATGATAAGGCTGCTGATGACATCACTGGTGATGTTAACCAGTAATGTGACAATGTGTGGTACTTACATATTGCTGTTATGGTGACGTTATTCTTTAGGGTATTGTTCATATATGTAACTGTACAGATGTACTGTCCAGAATGATCTGGTTTCACATTTTGAATGAAAATTGTGGATGATCCAGTGTCATTGTGAAGGTTTGTGTCAGAACCGAGTTTAGACCACTCAATCAGAGATGGAGGGAAACTTTCAACACTGCAGGTCAGATTCAGAACATCTCCCTCCTTCACAGTTGTATTCCCAATGATCTGAGCAGCCCTGTTATCTGTAAAATGCATTTCAGTGGTATTTTTATGGAGAGGGCAAGTTACACTGACATGTCATCATTCACCAGAAAAATGAAGGATAAGAATGATAACAATGTGAGTTTAATTAATGCAAAGTGTAAAATGCCGCAAATGTCAATAAAATGCAAATTACAATTTGGTCACTGTACAATATCATAATAGGTTTCAAAAGGCTCTTAATACATTTCCTCTTACTTTCCCTGTATAGTGCAGTCTACAGTGTTCCTCTTTCTGAATAAAGTTTTAATCTACATCTATAAATAAAGAACATACATTTGTACATCATCTTCAACTTTTCAAAATTATTTTAAATGACATTTTTGAGATTTTTTAAAATACAAGTAGTCATTGGTATCACTGTCTAAATATTTCAAAGCCAATAAACACAGGTGTTGAGATGATATCACATATTTAACGAGGTTGTCAGGGTCCTGGGTCTCCTGACCCAGCGTTTTTAGTTCTTTGTGATTTTTGTATTATTGTTCTTGTGTGATTAATTCTATGGTTTCTAGTTTTGATCCCTTGCCCTTCATGTCTCTCTGTGTCCCCTCTGTTCTGTGTAAGTCTGTGTCTGCATGCTTGAGTTTCCCTCTGTGTCTTTTGGTTCGTCGAGTCCTCTGCCCTACTGGTTATGTCTCTGTGTTTCTTAGTTGCTGTCTCCACCATGTCAAGTTCGCGTCTCTGTGTCATACTTCCTGTTTTACTTTGAAGGTCCTTGTCTTATGTGAATGTGTTCAGTTTACGCTTCCTTGTCTCGTCAGTTCTGATTTCCCCCAGCTGTGCTCTCCTTCTGTGTCTCATTCCCCTCGTTACTTCCCAGTGTATTTAAACCCTGTGTTTCTCTGAGTCACTGTCGCGTCGTACCCTCAACTAGCTGTGTGTTCTGCTTCCGTGTTACCAGTGTTTAGTCTCCCGCTCCTGTTTAGTACTTCAGTTTCAGTGTTTTAGTTCTCTCGGGTTTTTGTTGTCTTTAGATGAGTTTTGTTTAGTGGTGGTTTTTCCCAGCAATAAAGCTGCGCTTTAAGTTGAACTCCCGTGTCTGAGTCCTGCATTTTGGATCCACCACTCCTGCTTGCCTGCCTGCCACACAGCCAACCATGACAGAGGTGTGGCTGTAAGAGTTATTCAAAAGAATAACACTAATCTAAACTCACCACTTCAGGTACCAGATGAAACGAATATGACCACAGCTAAAAATGTTCAGCTTAAAAGCACAAAGTTGTGTACTTACATATCACTGTGACACTGATATTCTTCTTCAGGGTATTGTTCATATATGTAACTGCACAGATGTACTGTCCAGAATGTTCTGCTGTTGCAATAGGGATGACAAGTGTCGCTGATCCATTGTCATTGTGCAGGTTTGTGTCAGAACCAAGTTTAGACCACACAATCAGAGATGGAGGGAAACTTTCAACACTGCAGGTCAGATTCAGAACATCTCCCTCCTTCACAGTTGTATTCCCAATGATCTGAGCAGCCCTGTTATCTGTAAAATACATTTCAGTGATTTCAGTCGTATATTTATGGAGAGGGCAAGTTACACTGACATGCAATGATTCACCAGAAAATTGAAGGATAAGAATGATAACAATGTGAGTTTAATTAATGCAAAGTGTAAAATGCCACAAATGTCAATAAAATGCAAATTACAATTTGGTCACTGTACATTATCATAATAGGTTTCAAAAGGCTCTTAATACATTTCCTCTTACTTTCCCTGTATAGTGCAGTCTACAGTGTTCCTCTTTCTGAATAAAGTTTTAATCTACATGTATAAATAAAGAACATACATTTGTACATCGTCTTCAACTTTTCAAAATTATATTAAATGACATTTTTGACATTTTTTAAAATACAAGTAGTCAGTGGTATCACTGTCTAAACATTTCAAAGCCAATATACACAGATGTTGAGATGATATCACATATTTAACGAGGTGTGGCTGTAAGAGTTATTCAAAAGAATTACACTAATCTAAACTCACCATTTCAGGTACCAGATGAAACAAATATGACCACTGCTAGAAATGTTCTGCTTAAAAGCACAAAGTTGTGTACTTACATATCACTGTGATATTGACATCCTTCTTCAGGGTATTGTTCGTATATGTAACTGCACAGATGTACTGTCCAGAATGTTCTGCTGTTGCATTAGGGATGACAAGTGTCGCTGATCCAGTGTCATTGTGCAGGTTTGTGTCAGAACCAAGTTTAGACCACACAATCAGAGATGGAGGGAAACTTTCAACACTGCAGGTCAGATTCAGAACATCTCCCTCCTCAAAAGTTGTATTCCCAATGATTATAATTTCTTTCTTATCTGTGAGATAACAATATACATTTTACAATCATGTGATTTCCTTTTTAAGACTCTGCTGATCATTCAATAGATTAAAAAAAGAAATAAATAAATAAATAAATACAAAAAATCAGAGGTTACAAAGTACTCACGGATCACATTTACAGTCAAAGTCTCCTCTGTAGTTTTTCTACCTTTGAAGTTAATCTTGCAAGTGATACTGGTGTTGTGGTGTTCAGATGAAGCGTTAAAGGTCAAAGTTGAGATGTGTCTCTGTGTGAAATCAGTCAGATTCTCAGTCTTGAAATCAGTGCTGTTTCTTGTAATGTAAGATTCAGTCCCTCCTGCTCCTCTCCATGTCCAGGTGATTTCAGGAACAGATCCAGAGCAGAGACCAGGAGCAGTGCAGGTCAGTGTGGCCTGCTGTCCCTCTGTCAGTGTGGGAATCATTACTGTGGGCTTCTGATTAAGACCTAATGGAAATACATTGCATTTATAGAAACAGATTAACTATCTGAAGTTTGTCTAGTACATCAATCTGTTTTTTTCAAATAATAAGATATTTAATGAAAATGGTTAATGAAAAGCACAAGTTTTATCAGGAACTGCAGCAGTTCCTACCAGCTACCATAGAGGTCAACAATTCCCAAAAATAATGAATACTTCATTAAGGCCTTAAAAATACTAAATATGTTATTGTACATAAACAAATATCTTGTTTGTCTGCATGAATTTTTTTTTCCACATGATTGTTCTTGGAATAGCTTTTTTCACCTTCAAAAGAAACAGTTACTCTTGGAATGAATGTGAATCCATTTGGTTGTTTATTCAGTTCTCCAGTAACTCTGAGCTGATATGATCCTGAATCAGACTCTTTCAGATCATTAATGATGATGCTGCAGTTGTTCTGACTCACATCAGGTTCCAAACGTGACACTCGTCCTTCAAACGCAGCCTGACCTTTGTTGTCTGTGGTTTTGTTGCTGTGAAATATTATGTCAGCATCACTGCAAAATTTTTGAGATGCTACACATTTGTACCAAACTATATGGTTGGGTGTAAAGTTAGCAGCAGTAGTGAAAGAACACGGGATCACAACACAGAGTCCAGCCTCTGCTGTTAGTTCTCGCTCACTCAGAGTAACACAGTATCCTCTGTCACAGTGTTGTTGTCCCCAGGCTGAGGCATCTGTTAATGCAAAGGGAAATATAAATATAGTGATAAAGAATATTTAGTTTACAACAATAAACATAATATCTAATTAAAGATACTACAGTAACTTTTATGTTTTTACAATCTACTTGTTTGTGCTGTAGCCTACACAGCTACTATGGTTTTCACATTTCATAGCTTATTATATCCAGGCTATGAAATATTCCTGGATGTTGATTAACAATATCTCAGGACATGTTTAACAAAAGATTAAAATAAAATGGCACACAAGCCAACAGATGATAGTAAAGACACAAATTTATGATGAACTGTGGGTAATAATAAATTCTTATGATCTGGATAAATTTCAGAAAAAAGAGCGTCACATACAAATATAAAAAATCAAATTCAAATATAGCAGAATTACAGTAAAGGAGAAGATACAAACCTGTGTCAGCAATGCTGCCTTTTACAGAGACAAACAGAGCCGACCAGATGAGAACAAACATGTTCGATGCTCGAGACGTTCAGTCTCTCCCTCCACAGGATAACTTATCCAGCAGATGAAGCAAACATGCAGAAATCATAACAAAAAATAAAATAAAAAAAAGTCAACAGTTCACATCACACAGCTCAAAAAAGATGTATAATATATATATAATATAATATAAATGTATATTAACTGCCAAATAAGAGGACAGCATTAGGTCACTCATAATATTTTATTCATAAATACTGGTCTTATTCACCATCACTGCTACAGATGTGAAAAAGTCTTTACATTTCTTCTTTTAAAAAGATTTTTTGAAACACATTAAATTTTATTTTTACCTGTTTTGCTTTGTTCTTCAAAACTTCTCTTCTCACTGATGTCTGCTGACTCTTTAAACTGAAGTTTTTCATCTTCGTCTCTCTTTTCTTTTTCTTCCTTCTTGCGACAAGATTTCAGGAAGTTTCTCAGTAAGCCACTCAACTTTACAGACTGACATTCAAGTTCCTCTGTATGCTATATATAATTATATTTTTTTAATTGTTTATTAAATAATTTACCTTTTTAAAACATAATGTTATCTTGAGATTTTAAGATTGCAGTAATGGCGCTCCAACAAGTTCTAAATATTCATATAGCATCAAATCATCATCATTCACCTCATGGCCCTTTACACTGTCAGGTAAAGACCCCACAATATTAGAGTGAAAACACAACTTGTATATGACATTTAGCTTATCTTTACATTACTTCAACATCATACAACTGATACAACATCATTTTATTGCTTTATAAGTGCTTTCTTATGTACTCAGTTAAAAAAAAGAGCTCCCTGAGACAGATTGAATGCTTTAAAGAACTTAAGAATTTAAAATAAACTCCTCCTCTCTCATTCCCCCTATTTCTGCATATTTAGTCATATTTCATGCCCAAATATGCAGAAGTTTTTGCTGCCTCTCTGCAAGCACTTCTGCATATTTAAGCTTCTTATGTATCCATTTATATTCTGCACCATTTCTGCTGCTCTTTATATTGCTATGTAATTCATTTTAACATTATTATAGCAATGCACTGCTCTGCTCTGCACGTGTATTTGTGAAAATTATTTTTAACCATTTAAAATAAGATCAGTGCAGCAGTTTGTTGTATGCGTGAGTCTACATAGCTGGACCCAGAGGATTGAGATCACCAACATTATATATGTCATAAAAAATTCTCTTCAGTCTTTTTCACATTACGATTGGCTTACTGACTTTCCTCTGAATTTGATGCCTGCTTTCAAAGAATTCTAAGATCTAAGCTGAGACAGAGTGTTTTGACCTTAAACACTGAGTCATATTTATTAGAAATGAATGATACTTCCCAGATATCAAATTTTAACAACTTAATAGATTTATTAAAAGCAGCTAGTTATTATTTTTCAAAATATTCATGAATACCACACATTCATTCATCCATCCATTCTCTTACCCTAATTCTTATCAGGGTCTTGGGCCCCCTGGGCGGGGGGAATAAAACAGTGTTGAGCTCTATTGTTCTTGTTACGGCCTTAGCAGGGCCTTTTCCTGAGATTTCCCTTGTGTGGGTGTGTCCTGCCATCTCTCCTGCCTTAGGTGCCATCTTTTTGGTATAGGTAACTCCCATCAGCAGTAAGAAGTACTTAAGGCCAGAGAAAGGTGAGCTCTAGTGCCAGAGAGTCTTGTTGGTTTGTAGCTAGTGAGCTGTATGTATGGTGATTGATTACTCCTGCTCTGTGGAGAGGAGTGTGTGTTTGGTGACTAATCCTTTTGTATTTACTTTTCAGTTTACTGACCAACACTTGACTTTTGTTGTTTTCTTTCCTTAAAAGGTGATAGCACCTTATCTGTCTCTGTGTTTAGTTATTAAATTAGTTTAAACTAAGTATATAATAGAAAAAAGTGTCATCTTTATTGATCAATACTCTGTTACTAGGCTTTCTGCATCAGACCTGCAGTGCTGTACAGAAACTAACAGCTGGCATACGTCATACGTTTTACTTATCAGTACTATAAACATGCATGCTGAAACTGCAAATATGGTCTTAAGAAGTTAGTCTCAGAACAAAACGGCCACAGTACAAGAAAGGAAGAAGTTCTAACAGTGACCAGTAGAAAACCAATAGAAATTCATCACGCTTATTCCATCACAAGGTTTATTTTTCTTTCAAAGCAGATGAGTGCCTGAAGGTGTAGTTCTGGCCTGCAATCCAAGGCCCAAGGACACCAGGGTCAGAATTATCAGCATGGTTGTAAACAGAAGGTAGTGGTCACTACAAACAGTTAATTGCTTAGCAGTCTTGCATCTTCCAGAGAAAGACTTTCCCCCCACCTTAATAGGTCTTGCATTAGTAGGGAGTTTGTTTCCACACCAGATCCTGGGAATTCAACTCTCAAGCTCTTCCTCTCTAGGTCTTGAAGAATGTTATCTGGTTGGTCAACTCCTAATTACAGAGTAAGCATTTCCTCCTTAAACTTTCATAATATACAGGTCCAGCAAACTAACAGGTTCCTATCCTGTCCTATCAAAACAAATCCACAATAATCCTAATTAAACTGAATAATTCTTCTGGTAAAATGTAACTATTATAAAAGCAAAACCATTCGGGCCATGTTATATCCATTTTCCTTTCAAATATCCCTATCTGTCACTGGAGTCTGCTGCTGCAACCAGCTGCAACTGTGTCATGCAGCCGCTCACTTTCCTGCTTTCTCTTCCAAATTCCTCCTTTCTCTCCCTTTAACAGAGAAGGGCCAAAATCTACACCAGTCAGCTACTCTCAACTCCAAATAGTTGGCAGCTGAACTAGACTGAATTCTCTTTCCCACATGCGTGTGGCTGATATCTTACACAAACATAAACGAAAACAAGAGCATGCAATAACTGAACAGGAACCCAGTGTTTTATGGGATATTCTGTATACATATACACATACATATACATAGCAGTAATCTGAATATTAAATTATATCATTTGTGAAACACTGAATATTGACAAGGTGAAACAGCTGTGGAGCTCAAACAGTCTAAGATTTAAGCTGAGACAGACTGTTTTGAATGAGTCATATTTATTAGAAATGAATGATACTTCCTAGACATGAAATTTTATCAACTGAATGGATTTATTAAAAGCAGCTAGTAATTATTTTTCAAAATGTTCATTAACACAACGCTTAAATTACACACATCCATTCTCTTACGCTAATCCTTATCAGGGTCCTGGGCGCCCTGTGGGGGGTGGCAATAAAACATATTCAGTGTTGAACTCTAATGTTCTCAAGAGGTTTTAAACCAAGTAAATAATAGAAACAAGTGTCATTTTTATTGATCAGTTCTGTGTAAACTAATATCAAGCTGTAAAGACTTCTGTATGTTGTTTTTAGTAACCTTTACACTGGCATTGTTATTGTATACTTAAGAAGTGTTTGGGGACTTTTGTCATTAGCATTAGAACTACTGAATATCAATAGCTTCAAATGGATTATTTGGTATAGAACAAATGATTTGGTCAACCTGATGATGGTGCTGGATAAGAACGGAAAAAGAAAATAAATGATCTTATGCAAAAGAGGAAAAAAATAAATGCATTTACTTAACAAAAAGACATGTTTTTCTGGAAGAATACAAAACACAAAACATGGTGTAAAAGGGCATTTTGTGAAAGCACAAAAAGAAAACTCCAAAGGTCATTTGGCACACTTTGGCTGCACACTTTCAAATGTATTTAACCAGACAATGTCAGTGTTGGCCATCTGCCACCTGGAAACTTAAACCGTTAAAAATCTGCAAAATACATCAAGAATAAAGCCAAGAAAAAGATAGGCCACTATATTTACTGCTACTACTAAATGTCACTGGGCAAGATTTTATAGTAAAGCAGTATAGGTATCTAAAATTTGCTAAACCATAACATTTTTCTAATACTTGTAATCATTAAACTACCGCAGAGCATTATATTCAGAGCTAATATTCTGTAAAATTTGATTTGTTAATATTTGTGAAGTTTACAGCTTAGAGAAAATTGTTCTATAGTTAGTTATTCCAACACAAAATGGAAATCCATCAATCCATCATTACATCTGATGAGATCAATATTTATCCTTAGCAACTATACAAAAGAATTCCTCAAATATCAACGATTATGTCATTCACCGTGGAGTACACTGGCTCATCTTCCCCTTCCTTCTTTTCTGGTTCACAGTGTTTCATCTCCCCCTCCAACATTTTACCTTCCTCTCCATCATCATCTACTTGTTCTTTTTTTATTACCCTCTTAATTTCAGTGTACTCCGTCTTTGTGCTTTCTCGCGTCCTTGCTGCCTTTCTGCCACTGTGTGTTTTTAACAAGGAAAAATCAATGGTGGCATATTTCACTTCATTTGTCCCACTGTTTGAGTTCAGGGTCTGGTTGTTTTGTAATGCTTGACCATCATATATCTGTTAGGTACAAAGTAAATAGTTTCAGTCATTAATAAGCTACAGGCAGCCCAACATTGTGCATTCTATCCATGTATCTTGTACATAGTCTTTCATGCTTCAAAGGGTTTGAGTTCTCATTGGGTGGCCTGAAAATCAGCTTTACACAAGAAAGGGACCTTGCATTACTGTATTTCTGTTTTCCATTTGTGTATTTGTGTATTTATTTTATTATATGTTTGTTTTATTATGAATATTGAAGATCAAAGTTTTACTGTGACAGAAAGTTGAGATGTGTCATATTTTAAATCAAACCATCCTATTTGCATGGTTTCTCTCTCCATCTGTCCCTTACTGCATTGCGCTGGAGTACACCTGAGAATTGCCAGGCTGTCTTACACACCGCCTAGCAGAATAAAGGTGGCATCACTGCTGGATTACCAGCAGCAGTGAGACTTCCACCATATGTATGCGAGATATTTGTGCTGAAACTCATTTGAACTATTTAAAGAGTTATATCAAAAAAGACGAATTAACATAAATACCAGTGGATCATCTGGACATGTCAGCATCACAAAAGTGTCATTCAAATGTCCAGAACTCGTCATTTCTTTTCTGTAGAAAAGGGCATATTTACAGAAATGATGTTGAAATGAATGTTAAATTGCATCTACAGAGAAACGTTAATAATAACTGCAAAAATAATTCTGTACCTGAAGCACTTTTTGGCCAAAAAGCAAACACCTGATGAAAGAACTGCACCAATCAAAAATGCAATGATAATTTCCAGAAATCGCCACCTAAGACCCGATGACGGCTCTGCAATCGAAGGAAACAACATGAAAAACTTGTTAACTCACATATGGCATTGAATTATATGTAGTACACCTAAAGGCTAGTCTATTGATTGTCTTAATTACATAGGTCATAGATTACATGTGTCAAAAATGGTAGTAAAAATGTCAAGTGATTAAAAGTGTTACAGAAAGGTTTTTAATTAAAAAAACACATCTACAACAAAACAAAACGTACCATCTTTTTTGGACAAGTTGTTATTGATCAGCAGGTTTTCTCTTTCTTCTCCATTTCCATTGTTGCTGACACATTCAACAGTGCTGTTGCCATGGTTTTTTACAGTTACACTGACAGTGCTGTTGACTGTGTGGTTTAATACAGTGGTAATGACAGAGTACTCGGTGTGGTGATTCAACAGAGGCCATGTGATGTTAGGTAAAGGAAAGCCTTCACTGATGCACACACAGGTCAAACCCTCAGACTGAAGCACACATCCTGAGCCATTCTGTATCTTTGTATGCCCTATAAACATGTAATCAGAATCATAAAACAGAGGACGCTGCAAGCTATAACGTTAATATGAATTTCAGGCAAAGATACATGCCATCTACTTACAAGTCACAGTTACATCAACATATGAAGTCACAGCTGTGTCCAGATGTTTTACTGTACAGATGTACTGTCCTGAATGTTCTGATGTCACATTATGGACGACAAGTGTAGCTGATCCAGTGTCATTGTGCAGCTTTGTGTTAGAACTAAGTTTAGACCACTCAATCAGAGATGGAGGAAAGCTTTCAACACTGCAGGTCAGATTCAGAACATCTCCCTCTTTAACAGTTGTATTCCCAATGATCTGAGCAGCCCTGTTATCTGTAAAATACATTTCAGTGATTTCAGTGGTATATTTAAGGAGAGGGCAAGTTACACTGACATGTCATCATTCAACATAAAAAAATGAAGGATAAGAATGATAACAACGCAAGTTCAATTAATGCAAAGTGTAAAATGCCGCAAATGCCATTAAAATGCGAATTACAATTTGGTCACTGTACATTATCATAATAGCTTTCAAAAGACTCCTTATACATTTCCTCTTACTTCCCCTGTGTAGTGCAGTCTACAGTGTTCCTCTTTCTGAATGAAGTTTTACTCTACATCTATAAATAAAAGATACACATTTGTACATCTTCTTCAACTTTTCAAAATTATTTTAAATGACATTTTTGACATTTATAAAAAATACAAGTAGTCAGTGGTATCACTGTCTAAACATTTCAAAGCCAATATACACAGATGTTGAGATGATATCACATATTTACGAGGTGTGGCTGTAAGAGTTATTCAAAAGAATTACACTAATCTAAACTCACCATTTCAGGTACCAGATGAAACGAATATGACCACTGCTAAAAATGTTCAGCTTAAAAGCACAAACTTGTGTACTTACATATCACTGTGACACTGATATCCTTCTTCAGGGAATTGTCCATATATGTAACTGCACAGATGTACTGTCCAGAATGTTCTGCTGTTGCATTAGGGATGACAAGTGTCGCTGATCCAGTGTCATTGTGCAGCTTTGTGTTAGAACCAAGTTTAGACCACACAATCAGAGATGGAGGAAAGCTTTCAACACTGCATGTCAGATTCAGAACATCTCCCTCCTTAACAGTTGAATTCTCAATGATTATAATTTCTTTCATATCTGTAAGATAAAAGTATACATTTTACAATGATGTTGTTTCCTTTTCAGACTCTTCAGGTAATCCAATAGATTAAAAAATAAATAAATAAATATAAACCATTACAATAGGTTACGAAGTACTCACGGATCACATTTACAGTGAAAGTCTTCTCTGTAGTTTTTCTACCTGTGAAGTTGATATTGCAAGTGATACTGGTGTTGTGGTGTTCAGCTGAAGCATTAAAGGTCAAAGTTGAGATGTGTCTCTGTGTGAAAGACGTCAGATTCTCCGTCTTGTAATCAGTCCTGTTTCCTGTAATGTAAGATTCAGTCCCTCCTGCTCCTCTCCATGTCCAGGTGATTTCAGGAACAGATCCAGAGCAGAGACCAGGAGCAGTGCAGGTCAGTGTGGCCTGCTGTCCATCTGTCAGTGTGGGAATCATTACTGTGGGCTTCTGTTTAAGACCTAATGGAAATAATTTGCATTTGTAAAAACAGATTACCTATCTGAAGTTCATCTAGTACATCATTCTGTTTTTTCAAATAGTAAGATATTTAATAAAAAAAAAAAAGGCAAACAGTTTTAACAGGAATTGCTGCAGTTCCTACCAGCTACCATAGAGGTCCAACAATTCCCCAAAAGAATGAATACTCCATTAAGACCATAAAAATACTAAATATTTTTATTGTTCATGACTGAATTTTTTTTCTACATGATTTTTCTTGGAATAGCTTTTCATACCTTTAACAGAGACAGTTACTCTTGGAATGAATGTGAATCCATCTTGTTGTCCATTCCGTACACCAGTAACTCTGAGCTGATATGATCCAGAATCAGACTCTTTCAGATCATTAATGATGATGCTGCAGTTGTTCTGACTCACATCAGGCTCCAAACGTGACACTCGTCCTTCAAACCCAGACTGAACGTTTTTGTCTGTGTTTTTGTTGCTGTGGAATATTATTTCATCATCACCACATCTTTTTTGAGATGCTTCACATTTGTACCAAACTGTATGTTTGGGTGTAAAGTTAGCAGCAGTAGTGAAAGAACACGGGATCACAACACAGAGTCCAGCCTCTGCTGTTAGTTTTCTCTTACTGAGAGTAACACAGTATCCTTTGTCTCTACAGAGTTGTCTTCCCCGGGCTGAGACACCTGTTAACGCAAAGGGAAAAATAAACATAGTGAAAGGAATATTTAGTTTGTAGCAATAACATTTATATCTAATTAAATATATTACAATAACTTTTATGTTTTTTACAAGTTGCTTGTTTGTGCTGTAGACTACACAACAACTATAATTTTCACATTTCATAGCCTATTATATCCAGGCTATGAAATCTGCCTGGATATTGATTAACAATATCTTGGAACATGTTTAACAAAAAAATAAATTAAAATAGCACACAGAATGATAGTAGAGATGTAAATAGTAAAGGCACAAATTTATGATGAACTATAGATAATAATAAATTCTTATCATATTTTTTTTAACATGCAAATATTAAAAAAAAAAAACCTACATATATAGCAGAATTACAATAAAGGAGAAGATACAAACCTGTGTCAGCAATGCTGCCTTTTACAGAGACAAACAGAGCCGACCAGATAAGAACAAACATGTTCGATGCTCGAGACGTTCAGTCTTTCCCTCCAAAGAATAACTTATCCAGCAGATGAAGCAAAAAGAAATCAAAACAAAAAATAAAACAAAAAGTCAACAGTTCACATCACACAGCTCAATAAAAGATATATGTAATATATATAATATAATATAAATGTATATTAACTGCCAAATAAGAGGACAGCATTTGGTCACTCATAACATTTTATTAATAAATAATGGTTATTCACCACCATTGCTACAGATGTGAAAATGTCTTTACATTTGTTCTTTTAAAAATATTTTTTGAACCAGATTAAATTTTATTTTTACCTGTTTTGCTTTGTTCTTCAAAACTTCTCTTCTCACTGATGTCTGCTGACTCTCTAAACTGAATTTTTTCATCTTCGTCTCTCTTTTCTTTTTCTTCCTTCTTGCAACAAGATTTCAGGAAGTTTCTCAGTAAACCACTCAACTTTACAGACTGGCATTCAAGTTCCTCTGTATGCTATATATAATTATATTTTTTATTGTTTATTAAATAATTTACCTTTTTAAAACATAATGTTATCTTGAGATTTTATCATTCCAGTAATGGTGCTCCAACAAGTTCTATATATTCATATAGCATCAAATCATCATCATTCACCTCATGGCCCTTTACACTGTCAGGTAAAGACCCCACAATATTAGAGTGAAAACATGAGTTTTATACATTTCGCTTATCTTTACATTAGTTCAACATCATACAACTGATACAACATCATTATATTGCTATATAAGTGTTTCTTATGTAGTCAGTTAAAAAAAAGTTCCTTGAGACAGATTGAATGCTTTAAAGAGCCTAAGAATTTAAAATAAACTTCCCCTCTCTCATTCCCCCTTTTTCTGCATATTTAGTCATATTTCATGCCCAAATATGCAGAAGTTTTTGCTGCCTCTCTGCAACCACTTCTGCATATTTAAGCTTTTTATGTATCCATTTATATTCTGCACCATTTCTACTGCTCTTAGTATTGCTATGTAATTCATTTTAACATTGTTATAACAATGCACTGCTCTGCACGTGTATTTGTGAAAATTATTTTTAACCATTTAAAATAAGATCAGTGCAGCAGATTGTTGTATGTGTGAGTCTACATAGCTGGACCCAGAGGATTGAGATCACCAACATTATATATGTCATAAAAAATTCTCTTCAGTCTTTTTCACATTACGATTGGCTTACTGACTTTCCTCTGAATTTGATGCCTGCTTTCAAAGAATTCTAAGATCTAAGTCTAAGATTTAAGCTGAGACAGACTGTTTTGACATTAAACACTGAGTCATATTTATTAGAAATGAATGATACTTCCCAGATATCAAATTTTAACAACTTAATAGATATATTAAAAGCAGCTAGTTATTATTTTTCAAAATGTTCATGAATACCACACATTCATTCATCCATCCATTCTCTTACCCTAATCCTTATCAGGGTCTTGGGCCCCCTGGGCGGGGGGAATAAAACAGTGTTGAGCTCTATTGTTCTTGTTACGGCCTTAGCAGGGCCCAGGGGCGATTCTAGGATCAGAGCTTTGGGGGTGCTGAGCACCCAGAGAGCTGCCCAGCCAGGCAAGATAAACTTTACACGTCACGATGAGACTTCTTCCCTGTCTCTGTGTGTCCATGCATCCTTAAATGTCTCCAGTTGTCCCGAGTTCCCTCTGACTGTCTCCTTGTTGCATTTAAACCCCTGTTCCTCCCTGTCCTCATCGTCTGTTGTCTTCATCTCCACTATCAGTCATCATAATTTTACCATCTCTGTGCAAGTCTGCAAATTTCTTTATTAAATCATAAGATTCTTAAATTCATCAAGTCTCTCTGTGCCTGGGTCCTCGTCACAAAACATGACATCACTGTTTTGTACATTTTAACACAATTTAATCCCCACATCTGTGAAAGAAAAGCAAAACACTTTTTTGAGAAGTCTGTAACAAAACCATCAAATCTGATAAAAGTTATTTAAATGATGCTCATAGTGAGTAAGAAGTAAACTGAGTGCATGTTTTGGACAGAGATTCACTTTTAATGTGTATGTATAATATAATACAGATACATAAAAAACACTCCCAAAACAGAATAAATTATTACAAAATATTAATAAAAAAACTATAAAAAATGGAGGCAACTTTGCCTGTGGTAGAATGTATACAATGTATGAAAAAATCTTTACTGCAGATACTAATTTAACTAATTTAATAATACTAATTTTGTGTTGTTGTCATGGACCGGCTGTGTGGCAGGCAGGAAGTGGACCCAAACGCAAGCTCACGGAAGCAGGAATAAACTCAAAACACAGCTTTATTGCTGGACAGAAAAACGGCGAAGCAAACTGATAAGGAACTACACTGGGAAATAATACACTAATGCACAGAGAAACACACGGCCATGAATGAGGGAGAACGCGACACAGAACTGAGGGAGACGCAGACCTAAATACACAGAGGGTTAACGAGGGGAGTGGGAGCACACGAGGAACACAGGTGACACTGATAATCATAACGAGACAGGGCAGGAGTGAACACAACGTGACGCATACTGACGAGGGACTGTCAAAGAAAACAGGAAGTGCACAGAGGTTCAGACAGGCGGAGAGAGAGAGGACCGACATAACGGGCTGGGGAAAAACATTGAATGAAACACAAGGAGGGGAAACGAGGGCTCAGATACACAGAGGGGCACACAGGGGGTAATCAAATAAGAAACATCTTAACAGAACCTAGAAACCAAGGCATAAATAAAGAACAAATCCCAAAACACACGAACTAAGAATGCTGGGCCAACATGGCCCAGGACCATGACACCACCCCCCCCTCAAGGGCTGGCTCCTGACAGCCGAAACCCGAGAACCAAAAACAAGAAAAACCAAAACAACCCACCCAGGGCGGGAGGCGGGGGACCAGGACGGAGGGACCGAAACCAAATGAAACACAAAGAGCATGATACAAAACCAGGGTCATAGGAACACAAAAAATAGTCCAAGACAGGGAAGCAATGTCCACATAGAACAGAGTGTCGACCCGGGGGCGACAGCACCAAAGTTCACAGTACGGCTGTTCCGGAGGCCGCCCACGCGAAAAGCGGCAGTGGCAGCAGAGCGGGTCCAGAGGCCGGCCGCGTGGAAGACGGCGGCGACGTGGACACGGGTCCGGAGGCCGGCCGCGTGGAAGACGGCGGCGACGTGGACACGGGTCCGGAGGCCGGCCGCGTGGAAGACGGCGGCGACGTGGACACGGGTCCGGAGGCCGGCCGCGTGGAAGACGGCGGCGACGTGGACACGGGTCCGGGGGCCGGCCGTGCGGAGGGCAACGTTGCGGGAACAGTTCAGGGGGCCGGCCTCGACGGCGGTGACATCTGGCTGGTGGCCCGGAAAGGGACCGGCGATTCCCAGGTGCAGAAGCTGGAGCCGATGCAGAGGCCGGACCAGGAGCGGGCGAAGCTGGAGCCGATGCAGAGGCCGGACCAGGCGCGGGCGAAGCTGGAGCCGATGCAGAGGCCGGGCCAGGCGCGGGCGAAGCTGGAGCCGATGCAGAGGCCGGGCCAGGCGCGGGCGAAGCTGGAGCCGATGCAGAGGCCGGGCCAGGCGCGGGCGAAGCTGGAGCCGATGCAGGGGCCGGGCCAGGCGCGGGCGAAGCTGGAGCCGATGCAGGGGCCGGGCCAGGCGCGGGCGAAGCTGGAGCCGATGCAGGGGCCGGGCCAGGCGCGGGCGAAGCTGGAGCCGATGCAGGGGCCGGGCCAGGCGCGGGCGAAGCTGGAGCCGATGCAGGGGCCGGGCCAGGCGCGGGCGAAGCTGGAGCCGATGCAGGGGCCGGGCCAGGCGCGGGCGAAGCTGGAGCCGATGCAGGGGCCGGGCCAGGCGGAGCAGAAGCTGACTTGGACCCTCCAGCAGAGACGAGGAGGTGCTGGCCGGGCTGACCAGAGCCGCCAGCGGAGACGAGGAGGTGCTGGCCGGGCTGACCTGAGCCGCCAGCGGAGACGAGGAGGTGCTGGCCGGGCTGACCTGAGCCGCCAGCGGAGACGAGGAGCGGCTGGAAAGGTTCTCCTGAACCCCCAGCGGAGACGAGGAGGTGCTGGCCGGGCTGACCAGAGCCGCCAGCGGAGACGAGGAGCGGCTGGAGAGGTTCTCCTGAACCCCCAGCGGAGACGAGGAAGTGCTGGCCGGGCTGACCTGAGCCGCCAGCGGAGACGAGGAGCGGCTGGAGAGGTTCTCCTGAACCCCCAGCGGAGACGAGGAGGTGCTGGCCGGGCTGACCAGAGCCGCCAGCGGAGACGAGGAGCGGCTGGAGAGGTTCTCCTGAACCCCCAGCGAGAACAGAAACAGAGCCAGCGGGTACGCAGACTTCTGCCTGAGGGGACGCTAACTGTAGCTGCACAGGGCACGCAGTCGGCTTGGGATGCAACGACTGGGGCTGTGCAGTGCAAACAGTCTGTCCAAACTTTGTCAGCATTTCGCTGTCCTCAACTGACTGAGTGAGCACACAAGAGCTTCCAGCCGAGGATGGCAGTGACTGAACAGGTTGCTGAGCTACAAACTGGGCTGGTAATGACTGAGCTGATAACTGAACAGACAGTGGAGCAAGAAACTGAGGTGGTAACAAAACGGATGACTGAGCAGACAATGGAGCTGATAACTGTGCTGGTGACAAAACAGGAAACTGTACTAATAACTGAGCTAATGACTGCGCTATGGACAAAAGTGCAAGTTGTAGTGGTGGTGGAATAGCAGGCAGTTGAACTTGTGACTGAGCAGGTGTCTGACTCTTGGCTGCTCTCCTCCGGGGAACAGGAACGGGTACTAGGCCTGGCCGAACACCAGTCATCCCCACCCGAGGAACAGAGACGGGTGCAGGGACGAGCTGGGCTCTGGCTGCCTTTACCCTGGGGGCCGGTGTAGGTGCAGGAGACAGCTGGACCTCTGCTGCTCCCACCCGAGGAACTGAGACGGGTGCAGGAGTCGGCAGGGTCACAGCTGACCTCACCCGGGGAACCGGAACAGGTGCAGGCAACGGCTGGGTGTCCATCAACCCCACCCGAGAAGCAGGTACGGGTGCCGGGATGAACGGCGCCTCTGCCAGGCTGGGGACAGAAGCAGGGACCAGCTGGACCTCAGCCACCCTCACCCGAGGAACTGATACGGGTGCAAGGGAAAGCTGGGCCCGCGCTGCCCTGGGTACAGGAACTGGAGGTGGAGAGCGAAGCACAGGAACAGTTACAGTCACTGGGTAAACGAGGTTGCTGGTGCTGAACACAGTACTAGCACTCAGCGACTTATGGTGGGCTGGCTCTAGCAACTCTGCTGTACATAAATTGTCCATGTTAGAGGTAGCAGTCTTTGGAAGAGCGAGTTCAGGAGCAGTTACAGGTACTGGGGAATTCACACAAGTAGTGTCTGGATAACCTGGGTGTGAAGCAATACTACACACAGTTGTACAGGATGTAGCTCGAGACGTAGTACACACAGAGTCCATGAAACTTGGCCGAAAAGCATAGCGCACAGAGTTAAACTGACATGACCGGGGAACAGAAAAGTTAACCTGTGCAACCAGCTCTGCAGTGCTCAAACTAAATTCTTTTGCCAGTCTATGTATAGCAGATGACACCTTGCGGCTCTTAACCTTAGCGGGCATTGAATACACAGTTGCAAGGAGTCCACGAGGAAAAACAGAAACAGTCTCCTGCTTAGCAGGCACGGGAGAAGGTGAGGTTTCACAGGTAGCGTCCGAGTTGCACTTTCAAGTTGTGGCACAGAAAAAAACCACAGCCTGAGAAACTGACAGAGCAACACTGGGAGTCACAGATACAAGAGCTGGTTTAAAGATTAAACTGTTCATAGCAGAGGAATGGCTAATAGTCTCTGTGTCACTTGGCTCAGGCAGAACGCTAGGAGTACACGGTAAATTGGCTTGCTTAGCAACACAGGCCTCATTCACAGTAACTCTTTGAGGAGCTGAGAGAGCAGTGGCTGGTTGAGAAGTTGGCGGAGAAATATCAGAAATATCTAAAGACACAGCGGGCTGGAACATGAAACAGTCATTTGAAGGAGCATCAGCTATAGAACACTCAGTCTCGGATGGTTTGTGCTCCACAGCATGCACTGTTACATCTAGAGCTGATGGTGGTGGTGGTGTGTGGCTGAGCTCAGACTGGGAAACCTCAGAACATCCAGGCTGATTAAAACAGTTCTGCGGGGCTACAATGCTGGTAGCAGTATGTAGGTGAGTCTGGTGTAGGATAACAGTCTTTGGTTCAGCTAACTCCACAGGTGAAACATTCATACTGGCTAACTCAGAGGAAACACTGCGAGCATTGCAAGAATCTGATGGCTCAGGAACACAAAGATCACTGGTTAGGACAGCCGGTGAATAACTCGGCACGGATGTGTCACTCGGAATAACGTCTTTAGAGTCCAAACACAGAGTGGCGGAGTTATCCGATTCAGGCAACACAATGGCGGGCAAAGCAGAGTTACTCACAGTGGTGGATAAGTCATGAAGTCCGGGATCAGAAAACTTGGGCTGAGTGAGTGACGCACAGTCACTCTCTCCCACGGGTGCAGCCTGCTTGGCTGTACAGGAGCGACGGCGGCGTGAACGCCGTTTCCGCCGAGAAGGGGGAGGAGACGAGCCAGGCCGCGAATCCTCCAGCGGACCGGGCTGAACGTCCTCCAGCTCTTCATACTGGAGCGGCAGCTCCGGGCGGATGCGTACAGTGGAGACGAGGAAATCCTGGATGTGGGGGTGTAGCGCGCCGAACAGCCATGGGAGTCCGGACACCATCCTCTGTAGACGGATGGCTACGGTCTCCCGATATTCTGCCCCTGGCAGCGCTGCCCACTCCTGATAGTGATACTCCACCGTGTAGATTAAATCCTCGCGGAGCTCAGCGGAGGGATTGTGAGCTGCTGGGTCCATGACTCGGTCGCGTTCTTCTGTCATGGACCGGCTGTGTGGCAGGCAGGAAGTGGACCCAAACGCAAGCTCACGGAAGCAGGAATAAACTCAAAACACAGCTTTATTGCTGGACAGAAAAACGGCGAAGCAAACTGATAAGGAACTACACTGGGAAATAATACACTAATGCACAGAGAAACACACGGCCATGAATGAGGGAGAACGCGACACAGAACTGAGGGAGACGCAGACCTAAATACACAGAGGGTTAACGAGGGGAGTGGGAGCACACGAGGAACACAGGTGACACTGATAATCATAACGAGACAGGGCAGGAGTGAACACAACGTGACGCATACTGACGAGGGACTGTCAAAGAAAACAGGAAGTGCACAGAGGTTCAGACAGGCGGAGAGAGAGAGGACCGACATAACGGGCTGGGGAAAAACATTGAATGAAACACAAGGAGGGGAAACGAGGGCTCAGATACACAGAGGGGCACACAGGGGGTAATCAAATAAGAAACATCTTAACAGAACCTAGAAACCAAGGCATAAATAAAGAACAAATCCCAAAACACACGAACTAAGAATGCTGGGCCAACATGGCCCAGGACCATGACACCACCCCCCCCTCAAGGGCTGGCTCCTGACAGCCGAAACCCGAGAACCAAAAACAAGAAAAACCAAAACAACCCACCCAGGGCGGGAGGCGGGGGACCAGGACGGAGGGACCGAAACCAAATGAAACACAAAGAGCATGATACAAAACCAGGGTCATAGGAACACAAAAAATAGTCCAAGACAGGGAAGCAATGTCCACATAGAACAGAGTGTCGACCCGGGGGCGACAGCACCAAAGTTCACAGTACGGCTGTTCCGGAGGCCGCCCACGCGAAAAGCGGCAGTGGCAGCAGAGCGGGTCCAGAGGCCGGCCGCGTGGAAGACGGCGGCGACGTGGACACGGGTCCGGAGGCCGGCCGCGTGGAAGACGGCGGCGACGTGGACACGGGTCCGGAGGCCGGCCGCGTGGAAGACGGCGGCGACGTGGACACGGGTCCGGAGGCCGGCCGCGTGGAAGACGGCGGCGACGTGGACACGGGTCCGGGGGCCGGCCGTGCGGAGGGCAACGTTGCGGGAACAGTTCAGGGGGCCGGCCTCGACGGCGGTGACATCTGGCTGGTGGCCCGGAAAGGGACCGGCGATTCCCAGGTGCAGAAGCTGGAGCCGATGCAGAGGCCGGACCAGGCGCGGGCGAAGCTGGAGCCGATGCAGGGGCCGGGCCAGGCGCGGGCGAAGCTGGAGCCGATGCAGGGGCCGGGCCAGGCGCGGGCGAAGCTGGAGCCGATGCAGGGGCCGGGCCAGGCGAAGCTGGAGCCGATGCAGGGGCCGGGCCAGGCGAAGCTGGAGCCGATGCAGGGGCCGGGCCAGGCGAAGCTGGAGCCGATGCAGGGGCCGGGCCAGGCGGAGCAGAAGCTGACTTGGACCCTCCAGCAGAGACGAGGAGGTGCTGGCCGGGCTGACCAGAGCCGCCAGCGGAGACGAGGTGCTGGCCGGGCTGACCAGAGCCGCCAGCGGAGACGAGGAGGTGCTGGCCGGGCTGACCTGAGCCGCCAGCGGAGACGAGGAGGTGCTGGCCGGGCTGACCTGAGCCGCCAGCGGAGACGAGGAGCGGCTGGAAAGGTTCTCCTGAACCCCCAGCGGAGACGAGGAGGTGCTGGCCGGGCTGACCAGAGCCGCCAGCGGAGACGAGGAGCGGCTGGAGAGGTTCTCCTGAACCCCCAGCGGAGACGAGGAAGTGCTGGCCGGGCTGACCTGAGCCGCCAGCGGAGACGAGGAGCGGCTGGAGAGGTTCTCCTGAACCCCCAGCGGAGACGAGGAGGTGCTGGCCGGGCTGACCAGAGCCGCCAGCGGAGACGAGGAGCGGCTGGAGAGGTTCTCCTGAACCCCCAGCGAGAACAGAAACAGAGCCAGCGGGTACGCAGACTTCTGCCTGAGGGGACGCTAACTGTAGCTGCACAGGGCACGCAGTCGGCTTGGGATGCAACGACTGGGGCTGTGCAGTGCAAACAGTCTGTCCAAACTTTGTCAGCATTTCGCTGTCCTCAACTGACTGAGTGAGCACACAAGAGCTTCCAGCCGAGGATGGCAGTGACTGAACAGGTTGCTGAGCTACAAACTGGGCTGGTAATGACTGAGCTGATAACTGAACAGACAGTGGAGCAAGAAACTGAGGTGGTAACAAAACGGATGACTGAGCAGACAATGGAGCTGATAACTGTGCTGGTGACAAAACAGGAAACTGTACTAATAACTGAGCTAATGACTGCGCTATGGACAAAAGTGCAAGTTGTAGTGGTGGTGGAATAGCAGGCAGTTGAACTTGTGACTGAGCAGGTGTCTGACTCTTGGCTGCTCTCCTCCGGGGAACAGGAACGGGTACTAGGCCTGGCCGAACACCAGTCATCCCCACCCGAGGAACAGAGACGGGTGCAGGGACGAGCTGGGCTCTGGCTGCCTTTACCCTGGGGGCCGGTGTAGGTGCAGGAGACAGCTGGACCTCTGCTGCTCCCACCCGAGGAACTGAGACGGGTGCAGGAGTCGGCAGGGTCACAGCTGACCTCACCCGGGGAACCGGAACAGGTGCAGGCAACGGCTGGGTGTCCATCAACCCCACCCGAGAAGCAGGTACGGGTGCCGGGATGAACGGCGCCTCTGCCAGGCTGGGGACAGAAGCAGGGACCAGCTGGACCTCAGCCACCCTCACCCGAGGAACTGATACGGGTGCAAGGGAAAGCTGGGCCCGCGCTGCCCTGGGTACAGGAACTGGAGGTGGAGAGCGAAGCACAGGAACAGTTACAGTCACTGGGTAAACGAGGTTGCTGGTGCTGAACACAGTACTAGCACTCAGCGACTTATGGTGGGCTGGCTCTAGCAACTCTGCTGTACATAAATTGTCCATGTTAGAGGTAGCAGTCTTTGGAAGAGCGAGTTCAGGAGCAGTTACAGGTACTGGGGAATTCACACAAGTAGTGTCTGGATAACCTGGGTGTGAAGCAATACTACACACAGTTGTACAGGATGTAGCTCGAGACGTAGTACACACAGAGTCCATGAAACTTGGCCGAAAAGCATAGCGCACAGAGTTAAACTGACATGACCGGGGAACAGAAAAGTTAACCTGTGCAACCAGCTCTGCAGTGCTCAAACTAAATTCTTTTGCCAGTCTATGTATAGCAGATGACACCTTGCGGCTCTTAACCTTAGCGGGCATTGAATACACAGTTGCAAGGAGTCCACGAGGAAAAACAGAAACAGTCTCCTGCTTAGCAGGCACGGGAGAAGGTGAGGTTTCACAGGTAGCGTCCGAGTTGCACTTTCAAGTTGTGGCACAGAAAAAAACCACAGCCTGAGAAACTGACAGAGCAACACTGGGAGTCACAGATACAAGAGCTGGTTTAAAGATTAAACTGTTCATAGCAGAGGAATGGCTAATAGTCTCTGTGTCACTTGGCTCAGGCAGAACGCTAGGAGTACACGGTAAATTGGCTTGCTTAGCAACACAGGCCTCATTCACAGTAACTCTTTGAGGAGCTGAGAGAGCAGTGGCTGGTTGAGAAGTTGGCGGAGAAATATCAGAAATATCTAAAGACACAGCGGGCTGGAACATGAAACAGTCATTTGAAGGAGCATCAGCTATAGAACACTCAGTCTCGGATGGTTTGTGCTCCACAGCATGCACTGTTACATCTAGAGCTGATGGTGGTGGTGGTGTGTGGCTGAGCTCAGACTGGGAAACCTCAGAACATCCAGGCTGATTAAAACAGTTCTGCGGGGCTACAATGCTGGTAGCAGTATGTAGGTGAGTCTGGTGTAGGATAACAGTCTTTGGTTCAGCTAACTCCACAGGTGAAACATTCATACTGGCTAACTCAGAGGAAACACTGCGAGCATTGCAAGAATCTGATGGCTCAGGAACACAAAGATCACTGGTTAGGACAGCCGGTGAATAACTCGGCACGGATGTGTCACTCGGAATAACGTCTTTAGAGTCCAAACACAGAGTGGCGGAGTTATCCGATTCAGGCAACACAATGGCGGGCAAAGCAGAGTTACTCACAGTGGTGGATAAGTCATGAAGTCCGGGATCAGAAAACTTGGGCTGAGTGAGTGACGCACAGTCACTCTCTCCCACGGGTGCAGCCTGCTTGGCTGTACAGGAGCGACGGCGGCGTGAACGCCGTTTCCGCCGAGAAGGGGGAGGAGACGAGCCAGGCCGCGAATCCTCCAGCGGACCGGGCTGAACGTCCTCCAGCTCTTCATACTGGAGCGGCAGCTCCGGGCGGATGCGTACAGTGGAGACGAGGAAATCCTGGATGTGGGGGTGTAGCGCGCCGAACAGCCATGGGAGTCCGGACACCATCCTCTGTAGACGGATGGCTACGGTCTCCCGATATTCTGCCCCTGGCAGCGCTGCCCACTCCTGATAGTGATACTCCACCGTGTAGATTAAATCCTCGCGGAGCTCAGCGGAGGGATTGTGAGCTGCTGGGTCCATGACTCGGTCGCGTTCTTCTGTCATGGACCGGCTGTGTGGCAGGCAGGAAGTGGACCCAAACGCAAGCTCACGGAAGCAGGAATAAACTCAAAACACAGCTTTATTGCTGGACAGAAAAACGGCGAAGCAAACTGATAAGGAACTACACTGGGAAATAATACACTAATGCACAGAGAAACACACGGCCATGAATGAGGGAGAACGCGACACAGAACTGAGGGAGACGCAGACCTAAATACACAGAGGGTTAACGAGGGGAGTGGGAGCACACGAGGAACACAGGTGACACTGATAATCATAACGAGACAGGGCAGGAGTGAACACAACGTGACGCATACTGACGAGGGACTGTCAAAGAAAACAGGAAGTGCACAGAGGTTCAGACAGGCGGAGAGAGAGAGGACCGACATAACGGGCTGGGGAAAAACATTGAATGAAACACAAGGAGGGGAAACGAGGGCTCAGATACACAGAGGGGCACACAGGGGGTAATCAAATAAGAAACATCTTAACAGAACCTAGAAACCAAGGCATAAATAAAGAACAAATCCCAAAACACACGAAAAACTAAGAATGCTGGGCCAACATGGCCCAGGACCATGACAGTTGTAAGATTTATGAGTTTCATGCTTGGTACTTGGGAGAGCTTGACATTTTTCTCAGGTGGTACACACTGTAAAAAGTTTGAGAAACACTGATAAGGTAAGTGTATGTGTACTTTTGGAAAACATTTAAAGCTGCTGTACAGAATCTTTGAAACAAGCTAGCTTAAAACATTTTTAGAATATAAACAGAGCACTCTGCTTCTCTTTACAGCTCCTCACTCCACCAGGGCTCTGTTTGGCACTTTCTGATAGTGTGCAAATGTGGTGCAGGCACTGCGGCAGTCATACAGACAACTGGACAGTCCAAAAGTTGGCCAACTATTACTGGCTGAGGTTTTAGTAGAGTTGTGGCTGAACCACATAAAAATATATCATTAATTTTAATCTCCCCAATCAATGATAATGTTATGTTGGAATGTTGTTAAAGAGGGTCAAAAATGTTCCAACCCAGTTTGTTTTGCAGATTCTGTATAGCAGCTTTAATATAGGGAGGACACAACTTCCAGATTGTATGAGTAAAATTGGGTTTTTTCTATTTGTCAGTTTAACAGTTTCTGTTTTGCCTGTCACTGTTCCCTGTCTGTTTTCTTACCTGGTTCTTCCTGACCTTGTACTTTCTCCTCACGTTCCCCTCTTTCCTCTCTCCCTCTTTGGACTGACAATCATACACAAATAGATTGTATTCAATTAGATGAAAAATTACATTAATATGAAAAAAAAAATATTAAGATCACTAACAAAAAGTCCTCTCTCAGTGTACTTTCAACCAAACCACATGAACATCTAATAAAAGACATAAAATATTGAAACACTGATCCAACATTATCCTTTATTGATGGATCATTTGTTCTTACACTTTTACCTGAATGTGGCTCCTGTTTTTGAAAAAACTTCCTTATATCCATTATGAACCTGGCTGTCTCTCTGTACACAAACACACACACACACACACACACACACACACACACACACACACACACACACACACACACACACAACAGGAGTTATAAGGTTAATGGGCATCCAGTCAGTCAGTTAGTTAGTATCCATTTCAAACAGGACAGTGGTAACAACAGCAGGCTACGGACAATTTTAAGTTTTAGATTTTAAATAGGCTGTATACATTTCAATGGGAGCAACAGGACGGTCAAATGTCGCTGAATTTACTACAGAGTAGGACGGATTGTAGGGTAGCAAACATCATTGGAAAACACGTTTTCAACACTGCAGGTTACCTGGGTGTAAGGTTTTTCAGCTAAAAAGAAACATGACTCCTATCTAACTATATAAAGAGTAACTGAAGGTTAAATGCTGCTAATATGTCCTGTTTTAATCCAGGCACTCCACCTCCGCTCCGCTGCGTCTCAGCTACCATCACTCTGGCAGCAACGACCCTAGAGCCAGAGTGGGGGCGAGCTGGAACAAACCATTTTGGGAGGGGGGAGAGATTATCTATACTTTTGTTGTTAAAATGTTCCATCTCAACCAAGTACTGTATGCTTTTTATATTTTTAGTAGTGTGTCACACAAACAGCAAATATTGTCAAAAATAAGTAAGAAATCTTTGGGGGTGCTTTGATTCATTTTGGGCTAAAATCGCCCCTGGCAGGGCCTTTTCCTGAGATTGCTGTTGTGTGGGTGTGTCCTGCCATCTCTCCTGCCTTAGGTGTCATCTTTTTGGTATAGGTAACTCCCATCAGTAGTAAGAAGTAATTAAGGCCAGAGAAAGGTGAGCTCTAGTGCCAGAGAGCCTTGTTGGTTTGTTGCTAGTGAGCTGTGTGTATGGTGATTGATTGCTCCTGCTCTGTGGAGAGGAGTGTGTGTTTGGTGACTAATCCTTTTGTATTTACTTTTCAGTTTACTGACCAACACCTGAGTTTTGTTGTTTTCTTTCATTAAAAGGTGATAGCAGCTTGTTCATCTCGGTGTTTAGTTATTAAGTTAGTTTAAACTAAGTATATAATAGAAAAAAGTGTCATCTTTATTGATCAATACTCTGTTATCCATTGTCAAAAACATATCACATGAAATGACGTGACTCAAACATGACCACATGTGGCATCAGATAACTTCCTGTTTTCACTTTGTAAGAAACAGACTTACTTAGCGATGGGTATCGAAAACCGGTTCTTGTTGAGAACCGGTTCCCACTGTTTCAATTCCTTGGAATTGTCCGGCATCTTTGCAAACGATTCCCTTATCGATTCCAGTCGCCCCGAATGATGTCACCGCGTTGCGGAGCGTCATTTACCTGGCAGGAAACATGGCGGCTCAAACGCTAAAAAGTTTGGTCATACTTTACGAGAACGGATGACAACAGGGCAACTTGCAATACTTGCAAAGTAGATATTTCATTTAAGGGAGGAAACACTACGAATATGCAAAAGCATTTGCTCACAAAACACGCGATGACCTTAAATGAATGTCGTCATTTTAATTCCACTCCGGACTCGTGAATCTCAACCCAGCAGCAGCGGTAACGTTTTCGCGTCCTCTCCCGTTAATGCGGCAGGTAAATAATCAACTAACAGTGCATATTATGTTAGCGCGATCTGCCTTATTACAAAACCTGCCATTACTGTGCATTTAGGTGACCGTGATGAGAGAGACAGACAGAGTCTGGATGGCTCAGATGCTGGCAGTTTTCGCTGCAGTCTACCGGTAGCGTCTCCTTTCAGGCCAGAATGTCACCGAGCAATGACTAAGTTTGTGGTAAAAGGCATTTGCCAGACCAGATGCCCCCGATTTTCAGTAAGTGAATGTGTTTAATTGTAGGCAGGGACATTACTGGATATTCTTGTGTAATTGCTACAGAATAATTTATGTTATACTTTGTTATTGCTTCAGAAGAATATTTATTTTATTATTTTATATTTACAATTTTTTCCCCGGGGACCCTGTGACACCCCATTGAAGAGCCATAGGCTGTGGATCTCTTAAGATCTCACTGTTGGGTTTGTAAGGCCATGTTACTGCTAAATTTCTATCTTGTTCAAAGAGAAGATATAAAACAAAGTTCTAAGCTAATCGACCTGTGTGTTCTCCTTTTTTAAAAAGAATCGATAAGAGAATCGATAAAGAATCGAATCGTTAAACAGAATCGAAAATGAAATCGGAATCGTGAAAATCTTATCAATACCCATCCCTAGACTTACTATAAGCTTTAGTTTGGTGCTCGATATTTTGATATTTAAAGTTAGAGGCAGTCTGCTACAAGTTCTCTTTTCAATGGTGTCAAACACACACTTAAATGGAAATCGAATCATAATTTTAATTAGAGATGACACGATACCACTTATTTATGTCTGATACAGATATCATAAATTTGGATATCTATACCGATATGAATCCAATATAGTTTATTTTTTAATCAATAAAACAGTTTTTTTAAATATCTTGCTGCATTTTGTATACGTTTACTCAAGTAAAAAAACAAACAAACACTAAAGCTATTCTATTATACCCATATGCAAAAAATACACTGCACCCAAAATATTTCATAGTTCAGCAATACTGATCAATCTAATAAACCTAAACATACACCATCCTCCCTAGTCTGGTATTTTAAAGAGTACTTAGCAGAAATATTAAACAACCTAACTAACAGGGTCGCCAATTCCCAGCAAAAAAAATAAAAAATAGGGAACCACCCCCCGCCCTCCGCCTCGCGATGCTTAATCAACGTAATCAACTTTAATTTAATGTATGTGTAAAAAAAAAAAAAAACAGAAATCAATTATTTTTCTTCAATAATTAAATAGAGTCAACATCTTTCTTCAACAGAATTGCAGACTTCACAGATGGTACCTTCCCAAAGGAAAAAGTACTATAGCTTACTAGGGTATATTAGACTTAACAGTTACTATATACAGTAATGGACTTCTATATATTTTACATCAGATTAAAAGCTAGACATTTTGAATGAGAATAAGAAAGAAAAGTATGTAAGTAGTAATTTATGATGAATTCATCTATTTCACATGCAAATATTAAAAAAAAATTACACATACAAATATAGCAGAATTACAGTAATGGAGAAGATACAAACCTGTGTCAGCAATGCTGCCTTTTACAGAGACAAACAGAGCCGACCAGATGAGAACAAACATGTTCGATGCTCGAGACGTTCAGTCTCTCCCTCCACAGGATAACTTATCCAGCAGATGAAGCAAACATGCAGAAATCAAAACAAAAAATAAAATAAAGAAAAAGTCAACAGTTCACATCACACAGCTCAATATAAGCCAATAAAACCAATGTACAAATATTCTAACATTTGTTATGGTAAAGACCTTTGTGACATCTGTTTCTAAATTATTATTTAATGAATAAAAAATATCCTTACAGTGCAGCAATAGCACCAATACAATAATACATTACAATAATAAGCATTTATAATAATAAATAAATGTATATTAACTGCCAAATAAGAGGACAGCATCAGGTCATTCATAATATTTTATTAATAAATAATGGTCTTATTCACCACCACTGCTACAGATGTGAAAAAGTCTTTACATTTCTTCTTTTAAAAAGATTTTTTGAAACTCATTAAACTTTATTTTTTACCTGTTTTGCTTTATTCTTCAAACTTTATTCTTCAAAGTTTCTCAGTAAACCACACAACTTTAAAGACTGACATTCAAGTTCCTTTGTATGCTATATATAATTATAACTTTTTTAAAATTTATAATTAAACATTTTTCATTGTTTATTAAATAATTTACCTTTTTAAAACATAATGTTGTCTTGAGATTTTGATATTCCAATAATGGTGCTCCAACAAGTTTTATATATTCATATAGCATCAAATCATCATCATTCACCTCATGGCCTTTTACACTGTCAGGTAAAGACCCCACAATATTAGAGTAAAAACATGATTTGTATATGGCATTTAGCTTATCTTTACATCACTTCAACATCATACAACCGATCCGAAATCATATTGCTTTATAAGTGTTTCTTATGTACTCAGTGTAAAAAAAAAAAAGTTCCTTGAGACAGATTGAATGCTTTAAAGAGCAAGAGCAGAAGTGTTTGCAGCCTCTCTGCAAACACTTCTGCATATTTAAGCTATATTTGTATCCATTTATATTGTGCACCATTTCTGCTTTTCTTAGTAATTGCTATGCAATCTTATTTTAACATTGCTATATTAATGCATTGGTGGGTACTTTGTATTTGTGAAAATTATTTTTAACGGTTTAAACAAAGATCAGTGTAACAGTTTGTTGTGTGTGTGTCAGGTGACTTTTTTGTTAGGTTTTGTTTATTCTTTGTTTTGATTCTTTGTTATAGTTTTGGCTTTTGTATTTCATGTTTCTAAGTTATTATTTAGCACCTCTTACAAGTTGTGCTGGGTTATGGTATTATGATAACCATTAAGTGAGCTGTGTATTTGTGTTTATCAGCCACTTAAATTTGGGTACAAAAAATGAGAAAATTTGTGTTTGGTCGATTATTTCTTTGTTGTAAAAATCCTTCTTGGCAGTAAATCTTATATAGTCGGAAAACCTGTTTATTTCCCCACACATTTGTAGGCTAAGCAGCAGAGTTGAGTGTATAGATTGCATGTATGAAAAACTTGCCAATCTTCTCTACCAAGGACAAACAACTTATTCTGACTCAAAAAGCATATCAGCACAGCAACTTCTGATCAGCTGTGAAGTTAGTTCATGGGTGATGATATATGTGTCATAGTTCTGGGTCCTTTAGACCCAGCTTTTTGAGTTTCGTGTGTTTTAGTAATATTTTGTATGGTTTATGTTTTAGGTTATTTATTAGTTTAAAGTTAGTCGCTTTTGAGTTTCTTCTATTCCCTGTTTAGTTTCTTGTTTATTTGGTTCCCTTGTGTCTCTGTCCTCTGCTTCCTTCTCAGTGTGTCCGTGTTGATGCGTGTTTGTGTGGGCATCCTTGTGTCTTGTTATAGAGTGTCTCTGCTTTGACCTAACACTTCCTCTTTCTTAAGTACCTCTAATGTACTTCCTCTGTCTTTGTGGTCAGTTTCAAGTAGTTTTATCACAATGTTCAACTGCTGCTCTGATGCCTACACTTCAAAAATTTAAATGTAAACATTTTATACCAACCCTTTTCAGGAACACTTATTAATACATCTTTGTATGCAAAAGTTTCCCAGATCACATGCACAGCTTTGTCCTGAGCTCATATAAATGGAGGAGGCTGCACCAAATATGCTGATCAATCTGCTGTAGTGTCCCCTGAGATAAAAGGGAGCTGATAAAGTATTTAAATGCCACTGACTAATTTACTTAGGCATGGTTCACACACACACTGTACCCAGACTCAGCAGAAGAGACTCCACAGTGGTCAACACAGGGTAGAAGATTGACTTTCACATCTATACATCCCATCTATACATCCCATGTGGTCGCAAATTTTGAAGCCATCCTGATAACCTTCTCCCACCAACGATGTGGAGATCCAACCCTTTTAGATCCAATTAAAATCAAGACACTCAAAAAGATGCTCTGTAAAAGAGTAGAATTCTTGGAACAGAGTTTAATACACTGAATCACATGAACAGCAGGAAAAATACATACAGACATTTAGCAAGAGAGTTACATAGCAGAAAGCAAGCAAAGCAAAACCCCAGGGTGTACAGCCTTAAGCACAGACAGCAGAGCAACACAGAGCTGGACAGAGAGTAACAGCAGAGGGGAAAAAGTGCTGGGGGTGTCCTCTGGTCCCCTAATATATAGGGACCAGTATCCCCGCCCCCTGCTGCTGGGTAACTTTCCCATGCACCCAAACACAGCTGCAGGGGTCAGGTACAGGCCAGGGTACGGGCAGGGCTCTGGCTGAGGGCCCTGCCCAAAGGGACACCCTTACGATAACCCTTTGCTTTGCCTGCTGACAATAGGTCACAACATGGTCAAAGGTCACACATTAATCCTAATTATTAAATCTTCACAATATATAATCTTGTGTGTGTGTGTGTGTGTGTGTGAGAGAGATTATATTGTATGATAATTTATTGTGATGTGTTCAGGATCTCTGTTACAATGTTACTGTTTTGGTTGTGCTGCATGAAAGATGTTGAGTGTGTATTAGGGAAGGTTAGTTAGCTGGAGAGTGAGTTATGCAGGAGAACTCTCAGCAGCATTAACTGCCCTGTTACTGTACCACCTTAATAAACCATGGTGAAGCAAAATGTCTTGTGCTTAAGACTACATGAAAGTTAAAATATATATGTTCAGTGCACATAGATATATAGTGTATATAGTTACATAGTTATACATATCATACAAAAATCCACCACATCCACTGCCTCAGAGCTGAGGAGATCACAAAAGACTCCACCAATCCTGCAGCCCACCTGTTTGACCTGCTGCCCTCAGGTAGACGCTACAGGTGCATCCAAACCAGGACTAGCAGACTCAGCAACTGTTTCTTTCCATTTATTGCTATTTATTCTGCTACCAGGAAGTTGCTTCTAATTTAGCTGAACATCTGATGCCTTCTCGGTTCTGAATCATCTTCTGCTTCTCTGCCGTGTGGTGTTCCACAGGGCTCAATTTTAGGGCCACTGGTGTTTTTATTATATTTATTGCCCCTGGGTTCCATCCTTAGAAGGCATGGGATCACTTTTCATTGTTATGCCAATGACTGCCAAAAATAATTGTCACTAAAGCAGAAGGGTGTCATCACCATAAAACCTCTTTTGGCATGTCTAAATGACATTAAAGCATGGTTGGCTTTAAATCTTTTCAATTTTAATGAAACGAAAACAGAGGTGTTGGTGTTTGGACCAAGTGGTCCCTGTGAGTCCTCCTTTATTGATTTGGGACCATTAGAATTTTATTTTAAACCTGTTATTACTGACCTTGGTTTTAAATTGGACCGCCAAATTAGAGCAGTGGTGAAGTCCAGTTTTTATCATTTAAGCCGACTGGCAAGAGTGAAGTCTTTTCTTTCTAGGCAGCACCTCGAAACAATGATCCATGTGTAACCAACTTTAAGGTATAAAGGTGAATTACAGCACAATAACTACTTGGGCTCGTAATGAGGCCCTGGCCAGTATCAGAAGACACCAAATTCGTATGGAGCCAAAGTATTGAGCAGCAATAATGACCTGGACAGAATATTAACTTTTGAGTAGCCACTCTTGTATTGTTACAAGGTATAACAGATATTGTCCAATTTGTACAGAAAAAAGTATAAAATAAAATAAATAGTGTGCACACTCAAACAAAATAAAAGTACTCGCTGGGGCCCTTTAAGAATTTAGAGTTAAGCTGGCGATAGCCAACTTCAAAGGTCCTTGTGAATGTAATTGGAATGTATGAGTGTGTGGGTGTGTATCTTCTTTGGGGTAGATCGTCCTCAAAGTGGTTGGCTCGCCATCTATCACAACCGGAATATCGTCCTGGTCCTTGGACTTTTCTGTCCTCTCCAAAAAAAACCTGACCGTTGCTCTGTTTCACAAAAGCCCAACACACTGGTGTCGGAATTGCAGCAGCTCTCCGGATGAAAGGTGAGTGGTTAGTAGTGCTGGGCGATATGGAAAAAATATTTATCATGATATGAATTATTTTATATCACGATAACGATATATATCACGATATGCCACCTGACCTGTGGTCATCTAGAAAGTACGCAGTCTGTAAACAGCGAGTGCCGAGGGTGCAGTCTTTGTTTTGAGTTACCGTAAAGTATGTCGCAAATCCGGGTGCACGTACAGCAGCACCAGCTCGCAAACCACGAGACGGAGTTTCTTTGCGAAAAATATCTTTTTTTTTATACTTTATTTTTTCTTGCATAAAGTTAAGAGCATGTATAGTGAGAAGACAACACTAATATATTTGCCACAGGCTATTTAACCCTTTAAGACCTACCATAGAACCAAGTCCGCCAGAGCTTATTTTTATGTTTTTACATGCTGTAGTGCCACTTGTGGGAGTATTTCAAGTTTCCATATATCAATACAACCGTTATAGCCCAAATTTTAATAATATTTATGCATTAAGTCCATAGTAACTACATAAATTGCAAAAACCTGTAGTGCAATAAACTACAAAAAAATTTAAAATCGTTTTTGTTTTGTTTTTTACATATATTTCTAGGTAAAAAAAAATTAAGAGGTGTATCCCTCAAAACTGTAAATACAAAAGTTTCCAACCACAAGAAATTTATTTTGAGTGTCTTCATAGTTTTATTTTTGAGATACACAAATTTTTATATACTACAGGAAAAACGAAAATAAATATTATAATGCATCAAAATAAACTATTTCCAACAGTGTAATTTGAGTTCTAAGCATCCCAGAAACGATACAGAAAAGCATAAAGTCAAACATGTCTTTTAAAAACACCAACATAGGCTGATAAGGCCCTTTCGCGAAAATGACATCACTTCCGGTTTCGGCCAGGTAATGGTGGACATGCGATAGTTTGCGCTGACGTATATGCCAACGTAGGAAGTCTTATGAACGTCGGCAAAGCGTGTTCCTGGAATATTATCTTTTTGTTGCTGCAACTTTGGAATATTATGTTTTTGTTGCTGCAAGTGCTTCTTATGCAATTTTTCCAAAGTTATATGTGGAAGGAAACCGTGACCTTGGACAAGCTAATGGCATTAGATGTAAGTACAACTCCTCCGATTTCACATGCAAAAAAAAAAAATATTGCACTACCTTACGTGGTTCCAGTTCTACAGGGATTTAAAAATAGTTAGGTAAAACGGAGTGTGCCTGCTCCGACCGGTTGTAAAGGGTTAATTATATATTTTATGTAATAATTTATAAAATTTGGGTTAGTACGATATAAACGATAGAAGACAAATGGCACGATAGACACTTTTCTATCGTCCACACGATATATATCGTCATATCGTCCAGCACTAGTGGTTAGCCGACGTTGCTTCTCTCCTTCATCCAGCCACTCGACTCCGGACTTCCAGCAGGTAAGTATGCTGGCTTTCCTTCCTCTCAATTCTTTGTTTTCCCTCTCTTTCGTCCGTGGATTTCTCGGTTTGAGTAGCAGATGCCTCCGCTCCTCTTGCTGAGATGAGAAAAACCCGGGAGCACCATGCACTTTCACCTCACTTCCTGGCTGACAGGGTCAATGCGGCCTGGGTAGGCTCCGATTGGTCGCTGAGCTAGGTGCCCTCACGTGGGGTGAACTGAGCGGTGCATTCAATGGTCATAGGAAATATGACGCTTTGTTGATGTGGACAGTTAAAATAAAGAGGATAAATACTCTTCTCTATCATTGGTGTAAATATGTTTTTTTTTTCCATCTGGGCTACACATGCTTTTATTTCTTCCCATTTGGACTACTGTAACTTTATGTGGGGGTCAGTCAGTTGCTGCTCTCACAATTTCAGCTGGTTCAAAATACCGCTGCACAACTGCCAACAGGAACTCGTAAAAGACAGCATAAAACCTCTGTGCTGGCCTGGTTGGTTGTTTTAAAGTGTTTTATAAATAAAGGTGATGATGATGATGATGATGATGACGATGACGACGACAATAAAAAGAGTCTGAGAATTTCTTGGTGTTAAACAGGATTTTTTTCCCTCCCACTGTCACTAAGTACTTCCTCACAGGGGGTCATCTGATTGTTGGGGCTTTCTATGTAATACTGTAGGGTTTCACCTTACAATATAAAGTGCCTTGAGAAAACTGTTGTTGTGATTTGGCGCTGTATATATATATATATAGATAAATCGTGCGGGCGATCGTGGCTCGAAGAGTTGTCAGTTCGTCTTGTAACCGGAAGGTTGCCGGTTCGAGCCCCGGCTCGGACAGTCTTGGTTGTTGTGTCCTTGGGCAAGACACTTCACCTACTGCCTACTGGTGATGGCCAGAGGGGCCGATGGCGCGATATGGCAGCCTCGCTTCTGTCAGTCTGCCCCAAGGCAGCTGCGGCTACAACTGTAGCTTGCCTCCACCAGTGTGTGAGAGTGAATGAATAGTGGAATTGTATAGCGCTTTGAGGGCCCCGATAAGCGCTATATAAAAGCAATCCATTATTATAAATACATTTTTTATGGTAATTCAATATGAGAAAACATACCACAGAGAGAAAACATGTTGCCTTTTATAAATATGAACCTGCTTTAAATACTTGTTCCCTCTATCACTGTGATCACTTAAACATAACTTTATGCATCACTGTACTCCCTAATTACTTCCTCTTCTAACTTAAAGTTCAGACTATCACTGCCAGCCTGTATGTTCACTGATGACGCAACAGAGAGCAAAACCATGTTGTAACCAGTCACTGAGTTAAATATTTGCATGCCAACAATCCCTACTGTTGTACACTATAATCTACACAGTACACTGTTCACCTTAATTTTAAATTAAAAGGCAATATTTGGGTTCAAATGTAAAGAAACAATTCACTCCAAACATCAGGTTAAGGTTTGCTTTGGCTTTCACCATTTGCGATTTTAGCCCATTTTTGAATCAAAGCACCCCCAAAGATTTCTTACTTTTTTTTGACAATATTTGCTGTTTGTGGGACACACTACTAAAAATATAAAAAGCATACAGTACGTAATTGAGATGGAACATTTTAACAACAAAAGTATAGATAACCCCCCCTCCCAAAATGGTTTGTTCCAGCTCGGCTCTCCCCTACCCTGGCTCTAGCTCTGTTGCTGCCAGAAAGATGGTGGCTGAGACGCAGCGGAGCGGAGGTGGAAGCGCCTGCCTTAAAACAGGACATATTAGCTGCATTTAACCTTCAGTTACTCTTTATATAGTTAGGTAGGAGTCAGGCCATGTTTCTTTTTAGCTGAAAAACATTACACCCAGGTAACCTGCTGGGTTGAAAACGTGTTTCCCGACTATGTTTGCTACCCTACAATCCGTCCTGCTCTGTAGTAAAATCAGCGATATTTGACCGTCCTGTTGCTCCCATTGAAATTTATATAGCCTATTTAAAATCTAAAACTTAGCATTGTCCGTAGCCTACTGTTTTTACCACTGTCCTGTTTGAAATGTAATGAGAGAAACTGGTTATTTTGTCATATGTGCATGTGCCGATATTGAACCCAAGGTACTAACTAGCTAACTGACTGGATGCCTATTAACCTTATAACTCCTGTTGTGTGTGTGTGTGTATGTACAGAGAGACAGCCAGGTTCATAATGGATATGAGGAAGATTTTTTCAAAAAAAGGAGCCACATTCAGGTAAAAGTGTAAGATCAAATGATCCATCAATAAAGGATAATGTTGGATCAGTGTTTCAATATTTATATCCTTTATTAGATGTACATGTGGTTTGGTTATTTGCCTTTTGGTTGAAAGTACACTGAGAGAGGACTTTTTTATTAGTGATCTTAATAGTATTATTATTTTTTAAATCTACTTGAATACAATCTATTTGTGTATGATTGTCAGTCCAAAGAGGGAGAGAGGAAAGAGGAGAACATGAGAAGGAAGTACAATGTCAGGAAGAACCAGGTAAGAAAACAGACAAGGAATACTAACAGGCAAAACAGAAACTGTTAAACTGGCAAAGAAAAAAAAACAACTAATTTTACTCATACAATCTGGAAGTTGTGTTCTCCCTATATTAAAGCTGCTATACAGAATCTGCAAAACAAACTGGGTTGTCAGCCCTGGCACTGCATTACCATATTGAGCTTCAGTCAGAGGAAGTCACAGTTGCCAAAAACTTTTTGAAGCTCAAGAGTGAGGCTGGTGCCATTGCAGATATGTTAACATTGTACAATCTTCTGGATAATCAGATCTTCCCCACACTGAAAACTGTTATTCAGGTTGCCCTAACAAACCCAGTTAGCAGCTGTAGCTATGAAAGGTCTTTTAGTGTCTTAAGTCAGCTCCATACCTGGCTGAGAAGGACCATGGGTCAAAGCAGACTCCAGCACCTGGCTGTGATGTCAGTTGAGAAAGAGATACTTGAGAGACTTGACCACCAAAATTTGGAGTGTATTTTTTATGTATCTGTATTGTATTATACATACACTTTAAAAGTGAATCTCTGTCCAAAAAATGCACTCAGTTTACTTTTTACTCACTATGAGCATCATTCATTATTCTCCCGCAGTAATTAAGGTTAGGATATGTATTTTTTGTTTTACATTCCAATCCATTCTTCTTTTGCAGCATTTAAATAACCTTTATCAGATTTGATGGTTTTGTTACAGACTTTTCAAAAAAGTGTTTTGCTTTTCTTTCACAAATGTGGGGATTAAATTGTGTTAAAATGTACAAAACAGTGATGTCATGTTTTGTGACGAGGACCCAGGCACAGAGAGACTTGATGAATTTAAGAATCTTATGATTTAATAAAGAAATTTGCAGACTTGCACAGAGATGGTAAAATTATGATGACTGATAAAGGAGATGAAGACAACAGACGATGAGGACAGGGAGGAACAGGGGTTTAAATGCACCAAGGAGACAGTCAGAGGGAACTCGGGACAACTGGAGACATTTAAGGATGCAGGGACTGACAGAGATGGGGAAGAAGTCTCATCGTGACGATTAAAGTTTACCTTGCCTGGATGGGCAGCTCTCTGGGTGCTCAGCACCCCCAAAGCTCTGATCCTAGAATCGCCCCTGGCTTTCACCATTTGCAATATTAGCCAGGTGAAGGGAAATTTCTACGCTCAATATGAATGTGGTATACTCTATTATAGTTATACATTCATTTCATTTCACAAATACAGGATGTCTTAAAAGACACAGAAAGAGCCACTGAAAATCCAACACATTTGAAACTAAAATAAACTTAAACTTTAAGGCAAAGTAGATTAAATTAATTTGTTAAGCAGTCAATCAGTTTCAGCACAGCAGAATGGTTGTCATTAGTCAAACACTGCCCTCTGCTGGACACACATTGCTCTGAAACATGCTTCAGCATCCATGAAATATGTAATAACATCATCCACAATGTGAGGTCACCAGAAGACATTGCTCTAGGGACCGATGGATGTGGGTCATGGTGGGCAGCTACACAGAAGTGCTGGAGAAGCAAGAACCCAGGCTAGCCTTGGGCTGATCCTGCCAGTTCCCAGCTAAGCGCTGCTAATTGTGGCTCCATATTAGCTATGCTAGGTTGCACATGAAAATGGAAATTAATAAGTAAGTAAAATAATTAACTGGGTGTGCCCTTGCTGTGCTGTATAAGTCATGGCCCAACAGAGTGGGTGAGGAAGCCCTAACAAACCTTTACTCCTTTATTAGTGGGCTGGCTAGATCTATTGTTCAGTCAATTTATAATAAATCAAAGAGTAAAAAAAAAAAAAAGAAGTTGAGCATATATCAATAAAAATGCAATAGGTAGCTTACATTTTCCTTGTATGTTTTGATTGCTTCAAGAAAGACATTTAAGCTTAGCTTTAATATATATTAGCTTTAATATATTGTCTTTGTCTTCCCACTCATTATTCTGAATGCCTTTTAATCTATACTGTCTCCTTTTTGCTCAGTTCAAATGGTTAATATTATTTGATTGTGATAAACAGCTGAGAGGGCGAGAGGCTGACCTGTCCTTTTCCTTAAAAATTCAGTTGATTAGTATTTGCTCAAAATGGGATTATAATTGGCTTTAAGAAGTATATTTTTGGCTGACCAATATGCCAATATATTTATCCTTCTCAAATAAAGTATCAAAAACCAATCTGAGACCATTAATCACTGAGGTGGTTCCATCTTGGGCTCCTAAATGGACACTCTGATACCTTAATAATGGTTTTAAATAACTCCATAACAAAACACTCCTCAAATTCCATTGGTTATATCCTTCACATTTCATTCACTGCCTCATCTCGCCCTTCTACCCTTTCTGGTTCACAGTGTTTCAACTCCATTATCACATTCTTCTCTTGGTCCTCCAATATGTCTCCTTCCTCCCCAGCATCATCTCCCCATTGTTCTTCGACCACTTTCTTAATTTCAGCATAGTCTGTCTTTGTGCTCTCTTGCTTTCTTGCTGCCTCCCTGCCACTGGTTCTTTTCAGCAGGGAAAAATTAATATTGGCATACTCCACTTCTTTTGGCCCACTGTTTGAGCTCAGGGTCTGATTGTCTTGTAATGCTTCACCATTATATACCTGTTAAAGACAACAGAAAAGAGACTCATTCATGTCTTGCACATTTACATTGTTTCATTCTGGGTTATTTTTCTTTTTATGCCCTGACAATCAGCTTGATGAAAGAACTGAAGCTTAATTTATCGCAATTGCTTAAAATGTACTTAAAAAAAAACTGTTAAAGAAGACATGCCAAGGATTTGAAACATATTCTCAGCTAAAACTCATGGTGTCCCTTTATGTATGAAATTAATGTTGCATAGATTTAAATTTCAATTCCAATTACTGATAAAAAGAGACAGTGAAAGTGGACATTATATCCTTGGTTTCTTAAGATAAAACTCATTGTTGCAGCCAGGAACAGTACAAAGATGACCCCCTTAAACTGACCTCCTTACTTTCCACAATGTTATTTGTTTTGTTATTAGTTAGTTAACATACATCCATGATGTAAATTAACCTTTATATATGTGGTGTTTCATATCCACTTTAAAGTGCACACAGTGGTGTGAAAAAGTGTTTAAATTAAATTTCAGATAAACAAACAAATTTAAATCTTAGACAAAGATAACACAACTGAACACAAAATGCATTTTCTAAATGAAGGTGTACATTGTTAAGAGGGAAGAAATCCAAAGCTGCATGGCCCTGTGTGAAAAAGTTATGGTGGTGTATCTCATCTTTGGAAAGTTGAGTTTAATTTCTCTCACCGCACCCAGGCCTGATTACTGCCACACCCATTTTCAATCAAGAAATTACTTACTGTAAATAGGACCTGCATGATGAAGTTGATTAGACCTCAAAATCAAAAAAAGTCAAAAACAAATAAGAAACAATGTAATTGAGATGTGTCAGTCTGGAAAAGGTTCTAAAGACATTTCTAAATCTGTGGGAATCCACGCGAACCACAGTGAGAGGCATTATCCACAAATGGCAAAAACATGGAATAGTGGTGATCTTGAGTGGCCGGCTGACCAAAATTGCCCTAAAAACTAAAAGCATTGTGAAAACTCATCCAAGAGGTCACAAAAGACCCCAGAACAACATCCAAAGAACTGCAGGCCTCACTTGCCGCAGTTAAGGCCAGTGTGCATGACGCCACCATAAGCAAGAGACTGGGCAAAAATGGCATCCATGGGAGAGTTCCAAGATGAAAACCAGTGTTGAGTAAATGAGCATAAAGTGGAAAAAACAGTTTTGCCAGTGATCCAAAACTCACCAGCAAGTCCACCTCTGAATGGCTTAGGAAAAACAAAATGAAGACTGGCCTAACTAAACTGCATTTTGTGCACTTTTTTTCTTTGTCTAATATCTAAAGTTGTTTTATGATCTGAAATATTTAAGTGTGACAAACATACAAATAAAATAGGAAACTAGGATGGGGCAACCACTTTTTCACACCACTGTATACAAGGAGTTAATAAAAAAAATCTAAATAATCTTATTATTAAGGCTAATAATCTGAACTACTTTCTTGCAGAACCTTTATGTGGGAACTTACAGTAAAATGTAAACAAGTAAACTATGGATGCTTCAAAGATATCAAAATCTGTGCAGAAACTCATATTTGACAAGTAAATCAAAAAATGTCTGATGAATTAATACCAGTTTATTTTGATGTGTCTCCATCTCCAAAATCTCATCTGAATTTCTCAATTTTTGAATGTTCTGTTTTTTTCTGAAGAAAAAGACAGAGAGAGACAAATTTATTCCTCTACAGAGAAAACCTAATAATAATTAGCCACCTGTAGCCTTACCTGTAGCCATTTTTGGCTAAACAGCAAATGATTGTTGCAAGAACTGCCCCAGTGAAAAAGACAATGATGACATTCAGGTATTCCAGCCTAAAAACTGTGAATTGAAGTGAATTTAAAAAGGAATAAAGTTGGTTCCATGTTGCTTAAAATGCATACTGCAAATGTGTGTTTGAAGATTGTCTTTTTAAAAAAATTGCATTAACAAATGTGGTCCTAAGAGGTTAAATTGGTGTTCAAAAATGTTTGGTTGGAAATACTTACTATTATTGTCTGGCAAGTTTTTTTGGATTGTGAGACTTTCTTTTGCTTCCCCCATTCCATTGCTGCTGACACATTCAAAAGTAGTGCTGCCATTGTTTTTCACAGTTAAACTGACTGTGCTGTTTACTGTGTGGTTTGACACAGTGGTAAGGACAGAGTAATCAGTGCGGTTCTTGAGAAAAGGCCATTTGACAGTTGGTAAAGGAAACCCTTCACTGATACACACACAGGTCAAAACCTCTGACTGAAGCACACATCCAGAGCCATTCACTATTTTTGAAAACCCTGTGAACACATGTTTAGGATCATTAAACAAGTGAAGCATTGGTTTTAGTGTAAGGATGACATTCAGATTTAAGATCAGTGCCGTCTACTTACATGTCACGGTCACGTTGACATATGAAGTCACAGTTGTGTGCAGATGTTTGGTTGCACAGATGTACTGTCCTGAATGTTCTGCTGTCACATTCTGAATGACAAGTGTAGCTGATCCAGTGTCATTGTGCAGATCAGGGTAAGTTTTAGTCAGAAGGTTTGTGGTGATACTTCTCCAGACTATAAGAGCTGGAGGGAAACTTTCGACACTGCAGGTCAGATTCAGAACATCTCCCAGTTTAACGGTTGTATTTCCAATGATCTGAGGCTTCCTTTTATCTGTAAAACACATTTTAGTCATTTATTTAAGAAATGCATTGAGGCTCGGGTGTGAAATTTATGGTTTTCAGGGTTTTTATCATTAACTTGGTTTCCCTGGTTCTTTTCCCGTGTTGTAGTTGTGTCTTATTTTGAAAGAAACATTTATGCGTTATCATAGCGACCAGAAGCATTAAGGGGCAGAGAGGAGGATGTTACTCTCAATGTTGTTGGCACATTTCAGGAGGACGCTGCTAAGTTTTAAGTTAGACAATTACACAGTGAATTCCCGTTTATTATTATATTCACAAAATACCACAGTTTTTGTATTGGTCGTATCATTTTATTTTGTTGTATTTATCCGCGACACCTTAAAGGCCGGTCTGTGAAAATATTGACTGACATTAAACTGGTCTGTGGAGCAAAAAAGTTTAGGGACCGCTGCTCTAAGGTACGCTTTGTTTGCACTGTTTGGGTTTACCTGTACCT